>NC_056746.1:194893662-195021436 GCF_019279795.1 Protopterus annectens | reverse complement strand
AACCTAGTACCCTCTCAATAGATAATATTCCTGGGTGCAAGCTTAAATACAACTGCCCAGATGGCCTATTTCACGCCAGACAAACAAAGGCGACAAAAACCCAGTTATCTGCAAGAAAAATTCTGCAAGCTTTGGGCTTCATGGCATCCTGCATTCTGTTAATTCTATATGCAAGACTGCATATGAGGAAACTTCAATGGTATCTAAAAAGTGTTTGGACTCAACATTGCCACAGACTGGAAAAACTTATTACCTTCATTCCCTGCCTGCAACAGGAGTTTTGATGGTGGGCACAGGCCTGTCACCACAACAAGGGACAGCCTTTCACTTTACCCGTTGCCAGGCAGACAATAACAACACATGCATCAGATTATGCCTGGGGGGTCCACATGGCAGGAAAATGTATTCAGGGCACATGGCCCACAAGCCAAAGGCATCTTCATATCAATCAAAAAGAGATGCTAGCTGTTCAGAATGCAGTGACAGCTTTCAAGGATCTACTCCATCCAGGACAACTACTGATAAGGACGGACCTTACTACAGTCATGTGTAAGGTCATAACATAAACAGGGAGGTACACATTCCTACCCCCTCTGCAGACAAGCCATGACTTTGTGGGACACAGCATTGACTTGTCAAGTACACCTGCAAGCACAATTCCTGCCAGGAAAGAAAAATATGCTGGCAGACAAACTAAGCAGAAACCTCATGGATCCCCACGAGTGGAAATTGGATCCACAAGTCTTCAGCATGATAATAAAGAAATGGGGATGCCCAGACATAGATCTGTTTGCCACCCCTCACAACTGCCAACTACAGAGATTCTGCACTAGGACTTATCACAAGCAAGCATGGAAAGTGGATGCTCCATCATTCAGCTGGAAAACCCTAACAGTATCTGCCTTTCCTCCTCTGCCTCTCCTCCCCAAGGTACTCCTAAAGGTCAGACAAGAGAAGCCAAAAATGATTGATTGCTCCAGACTGGCCCTGCCAGCACTGGTATCCAATCCTAAAGAGCTTGTCTCAAGGCCCAGCCTGGACATTGCCTCTAATTCCTCATTTACTGACCCAATGAAACAATCAGATTCTGCACAGCCAACTCAGAACCCCTAAATCTGGCAGCATGGCAGATAATGTAGCCATTCAGAACACATCTCTCGCTAAAGCAGTGATGGATGTTATTTTGGAGGCCAGGTGGCCCAGTACCAGAAAATCTTATGCAGAAAAATGGAAAAGATTCCGTGCTTGGAACCAGGCACAAGGAATTGACACATTTGTACAAAATATTCCTCAGATTTTACAATACCTAACTGAGATGCAGGACAAAGGCCTATCCTTTTCATCAATTAAAATCCATGCCTCTGCCATTTCAGCTCATTACAATACGGAACCACCAATATTTTCACATCCATTGCTAAGACAGTACCTCAGAGGAGCCAAAAACATAAGACCTTCAAGGAGAGCACCAATACCTGCATGGGATCTCAATTATGTCGTGGAAAAACTCACACTGCCGCCTTTTGAGCCAGCCAATACAGCTGAAATAAAGTTCTTATCTTGGAAAACAGCTCTGCTCCTAGCAATAACCTCTGCAAGACTAGTCTCAGAGTTACAGGCACTCATGGCTGTGGAACCTTTTTATCATTTTCCATCCAGACAGGGTTTCTCTGAGGACGAACCCAACATTTATGCCTAAGGTAATGTCCAGTGTGGCCCTTAACCAAACCATTAATTTGCCTACTTTTTATCCAAACCCACAGAATAAGGGTGAGAGACTCCTGCATTCTTTGGACATACACGGACAGCTATGCTTCTGCTTGGACAGAACTAAGGCTTTCAGAAAGACTGAACAACTCTTAGTAGCATATGCTGCAGGATCACAAGGAAAGGCTATCTCAAAGCAGACTGTTTCAAAATGGATATGCCACTGCATTCGTTTCTGCCATTCACAACATGGCAAATCAATGCCTAAGGGCATTAGGCCACATTCAACCAGAGCAGCAGCCACTTCAGCAGCCTTCCTCAGAGGAATACCAACCAAAGACATTTTAGAGGCTGCAACTTGGAGTTCAGTGCACACTTTTACCAAGCACTACCACTTACCTCTCTACTCTAAATCCAGAGCAGGCTTTGCCACTGCAGTTCTGCAGGGCCTTATAGCCTCTCCTAATCCTGTTTTGACCCAGCCACCCAACCTCAGCTTTGGGATTCAACCCAAGTGTAATGACTGCAACAGTGAAACACGATGAATATAGTACAGTTGTGTACCTACCATAAATGTAGATGTTGGAGTGTATTCACTGTTGCAGTTCAGGTTACCCACCCACCATCCCCCTTTTCTTTGCTGGGACTTATCTGTACTTCTCTATCCTATACAACCTATGTGGTGTATTTGCTTGTAGGTGAAGGAAATGTTATTTTTCTGCATGCATTCTTATTGGCATAATTTTCAGCCTTCCAATTTGGGGGCATCTGACATCTGTGGGCAAGAAAAACTGAAGAAAATGGCGTCTGTTGCATCTTTTATACCCCTGGTGCACTGACGTCAGGGAAGAGGCGACAGCAACCGAAGCCGGACCTAGACTTTGGAATTTAGGCCGACTGCAGGTAGCCTGCCAGCAGGATAACCCAAGTGTAATGACTGCAACAGAGAATACACTCTAACATCTACATTTATGGTAGGTACACAACTGTACTTTCCCATCCCCTTCCTGATAAGAGGCCTAGGCAAGAGACTGACTATGAATCTTCAGATCAGGTTTCTCTTTCTTCTGATTCCTCCTCTGACGAGGAATATTCTCTTCCCCCTATGAGGATTCTGATGCTGAATAATCTATACCTTCAGCTTCTCCTCCAGAGGACTATTCTTTTGGGGAAACCTTACATACCATGAGGGATCATTTCCACTGGGAGAGCCAAGATTTTTCAGAATTTAAAAAGAGGCTCAGGGATTTCCTTTTACTACCTCAACACAGGCCTCTAGCCATTCCACCTGTGTTAGATATTGTAGATGATGTGTTTTCGGAGTCTAGTCTGACCCCTGACTCCTTACCTCCAGCTCCTGTTAAGCCTGACAGGTATTGCAGGGTTCCTGACTCTCATAAATTCCTTTTTAAAAACCCTGCTGCAGACCCAGAAACTATTTCACAGGGTCCCAAAGGAGTTGAAGCTTCCGCTGCAAAAAAAAACGTACCCCCTCTGACAGGGATTCTAGGGCACTGGATAGATGGGGAAAAAAGGTTTACACCATCTGCTACCTTGGCTATAAGGGCCTTAAACTGTCCGTTTCATATGCTCAGATATCAGCAGCATGTCACGGCATTACTTAAACAGAAAATGATGTTAATCTCTGAATGTGCAGAAAACAAGGAAATGCAGGATTTATTGCATGCAGCTGAACAAGTTGGAAAGCATATTTTGCAGTGTGGTTTTGATTCTTTGGAGGCCTCCTACAAGGCCACAGTTATGGGTTCTGTAATTAGGAGGCATGCTTGTTAAGGGAATAAAATCTGCCTGATCATGTCAAAGTTAAGTTATTAGATGCACCTTTACAGCATGATACTTTGGTGTTAAGGCAGAAGAGGTGTTAAAGAAAATGGAGGACAAAGCTAAATCTATGCTAACTGTCAAAGATTTTTTATAAGTACAGCCACCTAAGTTTAGTAGACACTGGCCTGCAAAGAATTGGACCTTTCCTGTGTCAGACAGACCTCAAAGGGGCCGATCCCAGGCGCAAGGTTCATACAGGTCAAAGCAGTGGGGTGCTTCTACCTCCAGAGTTGGAGAAGACAAATTACAACCATACAGGAAACGGTCCCAATGACTTCCCCCTTCCTGCACCAAGCACTTATCTCCTGGCAGCACCCTTAGGGGGGAAATTAGCACTTTTTTCTCAAAATTGGCACATTATAACCCAGGACAAGTGGGTTCTAAATATCGTGTCACAAGGCTACAAGTTCCATTTTCATACCCTGCCAAAGGCAAACGGCTGGACAGATCTGCCAAAAAATCAAGGGGCAGAGGCACAAAAACAAGTCTCATCCCTCATGGAAATGGGGGCCATTAAACCAGTACCAGAGCAAGAGCAGGGACAAGGATTTTACTCAAGACTGTTCTTGGAACCCAGAAAGGACAAGGCCTGGAGACCAATACTGGACCTATGTATTCTGAACACATACCTGGATATACCAAAATTCAAGATGTTGACTTTGCAGCAGCTTCTGCCCATGCTGGGCAAGAACGCTTGGCTTGTGACTTTAGACCTAAAAGAGACATACCTGCATGCTTCAATCAGACAATTATGCAGAAGATACCTCAGATTCAAGGCTGGCTCAATGCATTACCAATTCTCTGCACTGCCCTTTGGCTTATCTACTGCACCCAGGGTCTTTACAAAGTGCCTGGCACCAGTAATTGCATTCTGCAGACAAAGAGGAATACAAATATATCCTTATTTGGACGACTGTCTAATTCAAGCAGAGAACAAGGACATTACTCTACAGCATCTGGCGTTTGTGAAAAGACTTCTAACTAGTACCCTCTCAAGAGATAATATTCCTGGGTGCAAGCTTAAATACAACTGCCCAGATGGCTTATCTCACGCCAGACAGACAAAGACAACTGACTACCTATTTCAAAATGTTGGCAACAAAGGCCTAGTGATCTGCAAGAAAAATTCTGCAGGTTTTGGGCTTCATGGCATCCTGCATCCTACTAATTCCATATGCAAGACTGCATATGAGGAAACTTCAGTGTTACCTAAAAAGTGTTTGGACTCAACATTGCCACAGACTGGAAACAAGTATTACTCCTCATCCCCTGCCTGCAACAGGAGTTTCGATGGTGGGCAAAGGCTTGTCACCAAAACAAGGGACAGCCATTCACATTACCCCCAGCCAGGCAGACACTAACAACGGATGCATCAAATTATGCCTGGGGGGGGCCCACATGGCAGGAAGATGCATTCAGGGCACATGGTCCTCAAACCAAAGGCATCTACATATCAATCAAAAAGAGATGCTAGCTATTCAAAATGCCCTGACAGCCTTCAAAGACCAACTTCATCCGGGTCAACTACTGATAAAGACAGACAACATCACGGTCATGTGGTATATAAACAAGCAGGGGGGCACACATTCTTACCCCCTTTGCAGACTAGCCATGATTTTGTGGGACACAGCATTAACTTGCCAAGTATATCTGCCGGCACAATTCCTGCCAGGAAGGGAAAATACTCTGGCAGCGAACTAAGCAGAAGCCTCATGGATCCCCATGAGTGGCAGCTGGATCCACAAGTCTTCAGCATGATACAAGGAAATGGGGATGCCCGGACATAGATCTATTTGCCTCCCCTCACAACTACCAACTAAAAAGATTCTGCACAAGGACTTAACACAAACAAGCATGGAAAGTGGACGCCCTGTCTTTCAGCTGGAAAAACCTATCAGTGTTTGCCTTTCCCCCACTGCCTCTCCTCCCCAAAGTACTCCTAAAGGTAAGACAGCAGAAGCCAAAGATGATACTGATTGCCCCAGACTGGCCCCACCAGTTCTGGTATCCAATCCTAAGGAACTTGTCTCAATGCCCATCTTGGACCTTACCTGAAATACCTCATCTACTGTCCCAGCAAAACAATCAAATCCTGCACAGCCAACTCAGGACTTTAAACCTGGCAGCATGACGGATAATGTAGTCATACAAAACACACCTCTCAGTAAAGCTGTGATGGATGTAGTTTTGGAAGCCAGAAGGCCTAGTACTAGAAAATCATATGCTGGAAAATGGAAGAGATTCTGTGCTTGGAACCAGGCACAAAGAACTGATACAGCTGTGCCAAATATTCCTCAGATTGTGCAGTACTTAACTGAGATGCTGGACAAAGGCCTATCTTTTTCATCTATTAAAAGTCATGCCTCTGCCATTTCGGCTCATTACAATACAGAGCCACCAATCTTTTCTCATCCCTTATTAAAGAAGTACCTCAGAGGAGCCAAAAATTTAAGGCCTCCAAGGAGAGCACCAATGCCTGCATGGGACCTCAACTATTTCTTGGCAAAACTCACCCTGCCTCCTTTTGAGCCAGCTACTACTGCTGATATAAAGTTTTTATCTTGGAAAAACAGCTCTGCTCCTAGCAATAACTTCTGCAAGATGAGTTTCAGAGCTACAGGCACTCATGGCTGTGGAACCTTTTATCATTTTTTATCCAGACAGGGTCTCTCTGAGGACAAACCCAACATTTATGCCTAATGTGGTGTCCAGTGTGGCTCTTAACCAAACTATTCATCTGCCAACTTTTTATCCAAATCCACAGAACAAGGGGGAGAGAATTTTGCATTCTTTGGATGTACACAGACAGCTTAGATTCTACTTGGACAGAACCAAAGTTTTCAGAAAGACAGAGCAATTACTAGTGACATATGCTGCAGTGTCACAAGGAAAGGCTATCACAAAGCAGACTATTTCAAAGTGGATTGGCCACTGCATTCATTTCTGCTATTTACACCATGGCAAGCCAGTGCCTAAGGTCATTAGGCCACATTCAACCAGAGCTGCAGCCACTTCAGCAGCCTTTCTCAGGGGAGTACCAACTAAGGACATTTTAGAGGCTGCTACTTGGAGTTCAGTGCACACCTTTACAAAGCACTATCATCTGCCACTCTACTTTAAATCCAGGGCAGGCTTTGCCACTGCAGTTCTGCAGGGCCTCATAGCCGCTCCTAATGCTGTTTAGCTCCAGCCTCCCACCCATAGCTTTGGGACTCTACCCAAATGTAATGACTGCAACAGTGAAGCACGAAGAACATAGTACAGTTGTGTACACTTACCATAAATGTAGATGTTCGAGTATATTCCCTGTTGCAGTCCAGGTTACCCACCCGCCGTCCCCCTTTCTTCTGATGGAACCTATCTTTCCTTCTCTGATTTATGCAACCTGTGTGGTGTATTTGCTTGTAGATGAAGGTAAAGTTTATATTGATGCATGTATTTTTATATATATATATAAATTTTGGCTACCCTTTTAGGGGGCACTTGACATCTGGGGCAAGAAAAACTAAAGAGAATGGCGTCAGCTGCTGCTTTTATACCCCTGACGACCTGACATCAGGGAAGAGGCATCAGCAGCTGACTCAGGACCCAGGACTTTGGAATTCAGGCTGACTGAGGGCAACCTGTCAGCATGATTACCCAAATGTAATGACTGCAACAGTGAATACACTCCGGAACACCTACATTTATGGTAAGTGTGCACAACTGTACTTTTCCTCATATGCAGTCTTGCATATGGAATCAGTAGAATGCAGGATGCCATGAACCGTAAAGACTGCAGAGTTCGTCTTGCAGGTAACTGGGTTTTTGTTGCCATCAGTTTGAAACAGCTAGTCAGTTGCCTTTATTTGTCTGGTGTGAGGAAAGCCATCTGGGCAGTTGTATTCAAGCTTGCACCCAGGAATGTTATATTTTGAGAGGATACCAATTGTGATTTATTTTCATTTATTGTGTACCCTAAGCATGTTAGAAGCCTTTTCACAAACGCCAGGTGCTGAAGAAGAATGTCTTTGTTTCCTGCTTGAAGGAGACAGTCGTCCAAGTAAGGATATATTTGTATACTTCTTTGTCTGCAAAAAGCAATTACTGGTGCCAAGCACTTTGTAAAGACCCTGGGCGCAGTAGATAAGACAGTGAAAGACAAAGAACATCCAGGACTGCAACAGTGAATACACTTGAACATCTACATTTATGGTAAGTGTACACAACTGTACTATGTTCTTCATGTTTCACTGTTGCAGTCATCACATTTGGGTAGATTGCCAAAGATAAGGATGGGAGGAGGAAATTGGATAGAATTAGGGCCAGATATAAGGCTCTGCAAGACTGCAGTGGCAAAGCCAACTCTGGATTTAGAGAAAATTGGCAAATGGTAATGCTTGGTGAAAGTATGTACAGAACTCCAGGCAGCTTCTAAGATGTCTCTGGTAGGGACACCTCTGAGAAACGCTGTAGAGGTAAATGCAGCCCTTGTTGAATCGGGTATAATCCCCTGTGGGATAGGTTTTCATCCATTTAGAAATGGTTTGCTTTGAAATAGCCTTCCCCTCTGCCCCTGCAGCAAATGCCACCAGCAATTGTTCAGATTTCTAAGTTGCCTATGCACATCCAAGGAGTGCAGTATCCGTTCCCCTTTGTTCTGTGGATTAGAAAAGAAGGTTGGCAAATGAATGGGATTGATTAAGAGCCACACTTGATACCACCTTGGGTATGAAAGAGGGATTGGTCCTGAAGGACACCCTGTATGGATGAAAGATTATGAAAGGCTCCACTGCCATAAGGGCCTAATTTAGATACCCTTCTTGCTGAAGTGATTGCTAAAAGGAAAGCTGTTTTCCAAGAAAGGAATTTTAACTGTGCACTTGCAGCTGGCTCAAAAGGAGGAAAAGTGAGCTTTTCCAACATAAAGTTAAGGTCCCAGGCTGATGTTGGGGCTCTCCTGGGTGGTCTAAAGTTTTTGACCCTCTGAGGAACTGCTTGAGCAGTGGGTTAGAAAAGAGGGGTGGTTCTTTGTTGTAATGAGCTGAAATAGATGAGGAGTGAATTTTGATTGAGGAAAAGGAAAGGCCCTTGTGAAGCATTTCAGTTAAGTACTGAAAAATCTGAGGTAAAATGGGCGCTGCTGTGGCCATCCCTTGAGTCTGGTTCCAGGCACAGAATCTTTTCCATTTTTCAGCATAAGATTTTCTAGTACTAGGCCTCCTTGCCTCCAAAATGACATCCAACACTTGTTTACTGAGGGATGGTAACGGAGAGATTAGGTGATTAGCCAGGCTGCCAGGTTCAGGGTTTTAAGCTGGGGGTGCAGAATCTGGCTCTCCGTATGAGGCAGGTGCTATGGGGCTAGCAGTGACGCGCTGCGCAAGAAAGGATACCACTGTTGGCGTGGCCAGACTGGTGCAATCAGTATCATCCTTGGTATGTCCTGTTTGATCTTTAGTAGTACTTTGGAGAGGAGAGGCAGAGGAGAAAAGGCATAAACTGAGATTTTTCCAGCTGAAGGACCAGAGCATCCACTTTCCAAGCTTGTTTGTGGGGAGTCCTTGTGCAGAATTTGTCCAATTGGTAGTTCTGGGGGGAGGCAAACAGGTCTATATCTGGGCTCCCCCATTTGTTTACCGACATGTTGAAAGTTGTTCTGGATTTAGAGAAAATTGGCAGATGGTAATGCTTGGTGAAAGTATGTACCAGAACTCCAGGTAACAGCTTCTAGGATGTCCCTGGTAGGGACGCTTCTGAGAAAGGCTGTAGAGGTAGATGCAGCCCTGGTTGAGTGGGGTCGGATTCCCTGTAGGATAGGTTTTTCTTGACACTTGTAGCAGAAATTAATGCAATGGCCTATCCATTTGGAAATGGTTTGCTTTGAAATAGCCTTCCCCTCTGCCCCTGTAGCAAATTTCACCAGCAGTTGGTCAGATTTCCTTTGAGGTTTAGTCTTGTCCAAGTAGAGTCTAAGTTGTCTGTGCACATCTAAGGAGTGCAGTATCCTTTCCCCTTTGTTTTGTGGATTAAGAAAGAAGGTTGGCAAATGAATGGACTGATTAAGGGCCACACTGGATACCACCTTGGGCATGAAGGAGGGATTGGTACTGAGGGACACAGTGTCCGCATGAAAGATGATGAAAGGCTCCATTGCCATGAGGGCTTGTAATTCAGATACCCTTCTTGCTGAATAGATTGCTAAAAGAAAAGCTGTTTTCCAAGAAAGGAATTTTAAGTCTGCAATAGCAGCTGGCTCGAAAGGAGGAAGAGTGAGTTTCTCCAATTCAAAGTTAAGGTTCCAGGCTGGAGTTGCAGATGTCCTTCAAGAATGCAACTGCAGTCCTGACATATGGGTTGTCCTGCCTCAGGCAGCCCCTCGGTCGGCCGGATTCCAAAGTCTGGGTCCGGCGTCGGCTGATGTCGCCTCTTCCCTGACGTCAGAGCGGCTGGGGTATAAAAGCATCAGACGACGCCATCTTCTTCAGTCTTTCTTGCCGCGCAGTGCCCGAAGCAGAAGCAGTTCGCAAGTGCCGGTCGGCCAGCTCCTGTGTTTTCAGTTACCGAAGTCATCAAAAAGCTAAGTACCCCGTTGGGAAACCTTTTCTTGCCTCAGCCGATGTCAGATAAAACTGGAAAAGTTAATAATTGTTTGTCTTGTGGTAAACAAATACCTCATAAGGACTTCTATTATTACTGTCTTCCCTGCCTGGGCCCAGACCACGAAGTCTCGGCTTGTGCTGCCTGTGCTTGCTTCAGTAAGCGCACACTCAGGCGCCGGGCAGAATTTGCTGAAGCCTTTTTTGGGGAAAATTTCTCCTATATCATGCCGTCGGAACAACTGACAACACATATTTCCAAAAAAACGGAAGGACCGGGACCGACATTCTCAGCCCGCGACTTCCACAGACGCCACGCCAAAGCCTACAGCGAGTGCATCTGTCTCTTCGGAGGCGGTAATTCAACCGCTCCAGATTGACGACACCGCTTTACTGCACACTTCGGTCCCGTTGGCTTCCCCGGTGCCGGTTGTTGATTTTCCTCCTGAAACCGTAGCCCAGGATTTACCTGACACCATACCGGTGGATAAAGTTACTTCAGCACGTGGGGTAGCTGGCCTCCGGTCTCTATGTCCATCAAGGCCTACACACGTGCTAAGGCTGCCAGCCAGGCTAAGGCTCACCCTCATAAATCCTTTTCCCAGGGTTCCACTTCTGATAAACAGATCATGACTTTAGCTGCAGATCTAATTTCTTTAATCAGAGGCTCTCAGGCACATCCAGACAGAGGTTCTCAGCCGCCTGCAGATAAAAGGCCTAGGGTTGAGCAGACAGATACCCTTTCTTCAGATGAAGCCTCTGGGGACTCAGACCATTCAGATTCCCAGGAAGAATCCTTCCAGGCCTACGAGGATTCTGATGCTGATGAATCCATTCCCTCTGCCTCCCCTCCAGAGGATATTTCTTTCGGGGAAATTCTCCACATGAGAGAGCATTTTCAGTGGCAGGGCCAGGATTTCTCTGACTCCAGGAAAAGGCTACGTACTTTCCTTAAGTTACCCCAGCACAGGCCTTTAGCTATTCCATCTCTTTAAGGCCCACTCTGTGGATCTAGAAACTATTTCTCAGGGGCCCAAAGGAGTGGCCACCTCCACGGCCAAAAACCCTTTGCCCGCAGACAGGTAATCTAGGTCCTTGGAGAGATGGGGCAAAAATGTTTATACCTCAACCACCCTTGCCATGAGGGCACTTAACTGTCTTTTTCATATGTTTCAGTATTAGGATTTCTTGATGGATGATTTGCAGAAAAAGTTAGCCTCTCCTGAGCCTTTAGATAGAAAGGCCTTGCAGGATTTGGTTCATAATACTCAGCAGGTTAGCAATCATTTTCTTCAGTTTGGTTATGATGCATTGGAAGCTTCATGTAGGGCAGCTATGACAGGGGCCGTCATACGTAGACATGCTTGGTTGAAAGAACAGGCATTGCCAGATCATGTTAAAGTAAAGCTCCTAGATGCACCTCTGGAAAAACAGAAGCTATTTGGTGCTAATGCAAAGGATGTGTTGAAATCTATTGAGGAAAAGGCTAAATCAGTACAAACAGTCAAAGATTTCCTCCAGGTTCAGCCACCGAGGTTCAGCAGGAATTGGCCTTCAAAGAATTGGTCCTTTCCAGACACTGACAAGTTCCAAAGGGGTAAAAACAGGCGTGCTCGAGGTAGAGGGCAATGCCGAGGCTCCTACAGTGGCCGCCAATGGCAATCAACTAATCAGAGAAGTGGCGCAGGGACTTCTACTGCTCCACAGGGACAATCACAATGACTTGACTTTGACACCGCCGACCAAGGTTCTAAGAGAAGCACCTTTAGGCAGAAAATTATCCTTATTTTCAAAGAATTGGCACGTTTTAACAAAGGACAAATGGATTCTGGACATAATAGACAAAGGTTACAGGTTCCACTTCCATACCTTACTAACAAGACAAGGCATGCCAAACCTGCCACAAAATCAAAGGGCAGAGGCACTCATACAAGTTTCAAACCTGTTACAGATCAAAGCAATAGAAAAGGTTCCTCCTCAGGAACAAGGCCAGGGATTCTACTCAAGACTGTTCCTTGTTCCAAGAAAAGAAAAGCAATGGAGACCTATACTGGACTTGTCCGCTCTAAACACTTTTCTCATTGTGCCAAAATTCAAAATGCTGACGTTACAGCAACTTCTTCCCATGCTGGGCAAGGGGTCTTGGCTGGTTACTCTGGACCTCAAGGAGGCATACCTGCATGACCCAATCGGACACAGTTGCAGAGGATACCTCAGATTTCTTGCAGGGTCAGAGCATTATCAATTCTCAGCATTACCGTTTGGCTTATCTACTGCGCCCAGAGTATTCACGAAATGCCTGGCATCAGTAATTGAACATTGCAGACTCCAGGGGATACAAATATACCCTTACCTGGACGACTGCCTTATACAAGCGGACAGCAAACAAGCCTTGATAAGAAACTTGGACTATGTCATACGCTTACTACAGGCTTTGGGATACACAGTCAACATTCAAAAATCAAGACTACTGCCATCCCAAAAAATAATTTTTCTAGGAGCCAAACTGGACACAAACTCACAAATGGCTTTTCTCACAGAAGAAAAACAAGAACAATTACCAGATTACTTCAAAAGCCTAATAAAGCTCACCCAGATGACTGCAAGGAAAATCCTGCAGGCCCTGGGTTTCATGGCATCTTGCATTCTTCTGATTCCACTGGCAAGACTACACATGAGAAAACTACAATGGTTCCTAAAAAGGTTATGGTCTCAACACAGCCACAACTTAGAAGAAATTATACCACTCATTCCATGTCTTCAAAAGGAATTTTTGTGGTGGGCACAAACAAGTCAATTAAACAAAGGCATGTCTTTCAACAAACCTCAAGCAAGTCATACCATTACAACAGACGCCTCAGATCATGGATGGGGGGCGCACATGGAGGGCAAATGCATGCAAGGGCAATGGGCTCCCCGGGAAACGCATCTGCACATAAATCAAAAAGAGATGTTGGCAGTGATTCATGCAATCGAGGCCTTCGGAAAATTTCTTCAGCAAGGTCAGCTGCTAATAAAGACAGACAACATCACTGTCATGTGGTACATAAACAAACAGGGAGGCACTCATTCTTACCCCCTCTGCAGACTAACAATGACTCTTTGGGAAAAGGCCCTGAAACTGAACTTACAGTGGCAATCCCAGTTTGTTCCAGGCAAGGACAATGTTCTGGCGGACAGTCTAAGCAGAAACATTTTGGACCCGCACGAATGGATGCTGCATCCAGACATTTTTTCACAAATAACTCATGCATGGGGAAGGCCGGACATAGATCTCTTTGCCTCTCACCTCAATCATCATCTGAAGAAGTTCTTTTCGAGGAGACACCATCCTCAAGCCTGGAGAATGGATGCTCTCTCCTTCAGCTGGAATTCTCTGACAATCTATGCATTCCCACCTCTACCATTAATGACCAAGGTGTTACTGAAGATCAAAGCAGAACAACCAAAAGGTATTTTGATAGCTCCAGACTGGCCAAGGCAGCACTGGTATCCATTACTAAGGAGCATATCTCGCACCAAGCCGTGGCCCCTGCCTCAATGGCCTCTGCTTCTAACTCAGCACAGTTACAGGACTGTTCATCCCAACATGCAAACATTGCAGCTGACAGCTTGGAGGGTTCCATGACTTCTACCCATATCTCTCTCTCCAAAAAAGTTCAAGAGATCTTACTGGAAGCACGCAGACCTTCCACCAGAAAAACGTATTCAGCCAAATGGAAGAGATTCATCACCTGGAATGCCAACAAGGGTCAGGATGCATCAGTAATAAGCATGCCACAGGTACTAGAATATTTGGCAGAAATGCTTCATAGTAGCCTTTCATATTCTTCCATAAAAATACACGCTTCAGCAATCTCAGCAAAATACAACTGTGATCCACCTGTGTTTTCACATCCTTTGCTAAGACAGTTTCTAAGAGGGATAAAGAATATCAAACCTCCCAGGAAACCACCAGTGCCTGCATGGGACCTCAACTTAGTCTTGGAAAAATTAACTCTTCCTCCTTTTGAGCCAGCAGCATCTTCAGAAATGCAATTTCTCTCCTGAAAAACAGTTTTTCTGTTGGCAGTTACCTCAGCAAGAAGATTCTCGGAGATACGGGTCCTCATGGCAGTACCTCCATTCCTCATTTTTCATCTGGACAGAATTTCTTTAAGAACCAATCCTTCATTCATGCCAAAAGTGATATCCAGGGTGTCTCTAAATCAAGCAAGCCACTTGCCTACTTTCTTTCCCAATCCTCAAAATAAAGGAGAAAAGCTGCTGCACACTTTGGACATACACAGACAATTACGCTACTACTTGAACAGAACAAAGGCCAACAGAAAGTCTGACCAACTATTTGTAGCTTACGCTGCTGGAGTGCAAGGAAAGGCAATTTCCAAACAAACAATTTCAAAATGGATTGGGCACTGCATCAGATTCTGTTACTCTTTCCATGGAAAAGGTGTGCCAGCCAATATCAGGCCACACTCCACCACAGCTATAGCCACCTCCACAGCCTTCCTAAGAGGGGTGGCTACAAAGGACATTCTAGAAGCTGCTACATGGAGCTCCGTGCATAAATTTTCCAAACACTACAACCTGCCTTTATACTCCAGATCCCGAGCAGGCTTTGTTTCGGCAGTCCTGCAGGGCATTTTAGTTACACCATCTTTTTTCTTAGATCCTACCACCCCCATCTTGGCTATGGTATTCAACCCATATGTCAGGACTGCAGTTGCATTCTTGAAGGACATAGTACAGTTTTGTACCTACCATAAATGTAGATGTCCGATAGATATGCAACTGCAGTTAGATTTACCCTCCCTCCTACCCCTCTGTAATTTACTTTTTTGGGTCCACTACCCCTTTTCCAACTTAGCTGGGGATAACTTTTATGGTGTATCTGTTTATTACTATTGTGCATGTATGGAATTATATGCATTCTCTAAATTTAGCCTTCCTTGGAGGGCACCTGGCATCTGGGGCAAGAAACACTGAAGAAGATGGCGTCGTCTGATGCTTTTATACCCCAGCCGCTCTGACGTCGGGGAAGAGGCGACATCAGCCGACGCCGGACCCAGACTTTGGAATCCGGCCGACCGAGATGCTGCCTGAGGCAGGACAACCCATATGTCAGGACTGCAGTTGCATATCTATCGGACATCTACATTTATGGTAGGTACAAAACTGTACTGTCTCCTGGGTGGTCATCGATTTTTGGCCCCTCTGAGGAACTGTTTGAACAGTGGATGAGAGAAGAGGGGAGGTTCTGTGTTATAATGAGCTGAAATGGCTGAGGCATGAATCTTGATGGAGGAGAAAGACAGGCCCTTGTGAAGCATACCAGTTAAGTATTGTAAAATCTGAGGTAAGGTTGGGCACTGCTGCGCTCATCCCTTGAGATTGGTTCCAGGCACAGAAGCTTTTCCATTTTTCAGCATAAGGTTTTCTAGTACTAGGTCTCCTTGCCTCTAAAATGATATCCATTACTGGTTTACTGAGGGATGGTAAAGGAGAGATTAGGTAATTAGCCAGGCTGCTAGGTTCAGAGATTGAAGCTGAGGGTGCAGAATTGGTTCTCCTGCTGAGACAATAGGGTAGGAGTCTGAGGCAGGTGCCATGGGGCCAACAATGACACACTGCGAAAGAGAGGGTACCAGTGTTGGCGTGGCCAATCTGTTGCAATCAAAATCGTCTTTGGTTTGTCTTGTTTGAACTTTAGTAGTACTTTGGAGAGCAGAGGCAGATGAGGAAAGGCGTAAACTGATAAGTTTTTCTAGCTGAAGGACTGAGCATCCACTTTCCAAGTTTTGTTTGTGGGGGAGTCCTTGTGCAAAATTTGTCCAATTGATAGTTCTGGGGGGAGGCAAACGGGTCTACATCTAGGCTCCCCCATTTGCTTGTCAACATGTTGAAAATCCTTGGTTCCAGTTTCCACTCGTGTGGGTCCATGAGGTATCTGCTTAATTCGTCTGCCAGTGTATTTAGTTTTCCTGGCAGGAATTGAGCTTTGTAGATGCACTTGGTATCTCAGGGCTGTGTTCCACAATGCCATGGCGAGTCTGCAGAGGGGGTAAGCATGTGTACACCCCCCCTGCTTGTTTATGTACCACATAACAGTGGTGTTGTCAGTCTTTACCATTATTTGTCCTGGAATAATGTGGTCCTTGAAGGCTGTCGGAGCATTCTATATTGCTAACATTTCTTTTTGATTGATATGCAGGTGCATTTGACTTGGGTTCCATTTGCCCTGTGAGCCCCCCCCCCCCCCCAATGCATAGTCTGATGTGTCTGTTAGGGTTTGGTCAGCAGGGGGTAGAGTGAATGGTAGTCCCTTGTTTTGGTGGCAGGCCTCTGCCCACCAAAGAAATTCTAACCGTAGGCAAGGTATGATAGGAATCATTGCTTCTAGATCCTGAGAATGTTGACACCATAGGCTTTTTAGATACCATTGTAGTTTCCTCATATGCAGTCTTGCATATGGAATTATTAGAATGCAGGAGGCCATGAACCCCACAGTTGTGTACACTTACCATAAATGTAGATGTTTGAGTGTATTCACTGTTGCAGTCCTGGTTACCCTCTTTCCAGCCCCACTTACTTCTTTTGGCTATACCTCTACTCTCAAAAGCTTTTTGGTGTATTTGCTTTTTTTGTTGGAGGTATAACCTTGTATATTTATAGCTCTAATTGCTTCCCATTAGGGGGGCACCTGACACCTAGGGCAAGAAAGACTGATGTAATGGTATCGGCTGCATGTTTTATACCCCTGACGACCTGACATCACGGAAGAAGGGACAGCAGCCGACACAGGACCCAAGACTTTGTTAATCAGGCCGACTAAGGGCTACTGCAAGCAGATAACCCAAATGTGATGACTGCAACAGTGAATACACTCGAACATCTACATTTATGGTAAGTGTACACAACTGTACTTTACTATGCTTAAAAGCTTTTTGGTGTATTTGCTGTTTTGTTGGAGGTATAACCTTGTGTGTGTGTGTGTGTGTGTGTGTGTGTGTATATGTATACATATATATATATATATATATATATGTGTATATATATGTATACATATATATATATTATATATATATATATATATATATATATATATATATATATATATATATATATATATATATATATATATATATATATATATATATATATATATATATATATATACATATATATATATATATATATATATATATATGTATGCATACATATATATATATATATATATATATATATATATGCATATTTATATATATGTATATATATATATATATATATATATATATATATATATGTGTGTGTGTGTGTGTGTGTATATATAAAATTGCTTCCCATTGGGGGGGCACCTGACATCTGGGGCAAGAAAAACTGATGTAATGGCGTCGACTGCATGCTTTATACCCCTGACTACGTGACGTCATGGTAGATGAGACTGCAGCTGACGCAGGACCCAAGACTTTGATAATCAGGCCGACTGAGGGCTACTGCAAGCAGATAACCCAAATGTGATGACTGCAACAGTGAATACGCTCGAACATCTACATTTATGGTAAGTGTACACAACTGTATTTTTCACATGCTGAAGTACCAGCAAGATATTATGGATCTTTTTAAACAAAAAATAGTAATATTTCCAGATTGTGCAGAAAATAGATTTGCAAGAACTTATGCATTCTGCAAACGAAGTTAGTAAGCATACTTTGCAGTGTGGTTTTGATGCCCTAGAAGCATCTTGCAGGGCTGCAGTCACTGGCTCTGTACTGAGAAGACATTCTTGGCTGAAGGAGCACACCTTGCCAGATCATGTCAAATCCAAATTACTAGACGCTCCTTAAATAAGGATGTTTTGTTTGGCACCAAAGCAGAAGTTGTTCTAAAAAAGATAGAAGAAAAAGCTAAATCTATGCAAAAACTGTTAAATAACTCTTACAAGTGCAACCACCTCGATTCAGTAGGCATTGCCCTTCAAAACACTGGTCCTTTCCAGCCCGCTCCAGGCCTCCCCAAACAAGACCCAGGGGTAACAGACCACCCAGACTACAGTCTCAGGGTATGCAGAGATCTAAGCAAGGGAGTGGTAAGCCACCTCCCTATGGCAAAAGTTCACAGTGAGGTCTCAGCTCTACCTCCCAGCTCTACCCATTTGCTTGAACCCGTAGGAGGAAAACTTGCCCTTCATGCAAAAAACTGGATGCCCATCACTCAGGACTGATGGGTCCTCAACATTATATCCCAGGGGTACAATTTTTATTTCCATTCACTGCCAACTCCAAGCCGGTTTCCAGACCTTCCTCCAAACCAGTGGGCAGAGGCTCAAAACCAAGTTCTTACCCTGCTCAACATCAGAGCTATTCAGCCAGTTCCAGTAGAACAAAGGAGTCAGTGTTTCTAATCCAGACTATTCTTGGTACCCAGGACAGAGTGCTGTTGGCACCCTATCCCGGATCTTTCAATTCTCAACACCTCCCTGATGGTCCCAAAATTCAAGATACTTACCCTGCAACAGCTTCTCCCTATGCTAGCCAAGAATGCTTGGTTAGTCACCATAGACTTAAAAGAAGCTTATCTGCACATCCACATCAGGGACTCATGCAAGAAATATCTACGTTTCAGGGCAAGATCTATGCATTATCAGTTCTCTGCACTTCCCTTTGGCTTATCTACTGCGCCCAGGGTATTCACAAAATGCCTGGCTCCAGCCATTGCATTTTGCAGGTAGAGAAATATCCAAATTTACCTGTACTTTGACTACCTGATTCAGGTGGACAGCCAGTAATTGCTGCTTTAGCACCTGGCATTTGTAAAAAGGCTTCTCACTTCTTTGGGGTATGCCATTAACAAAAAGAAATCATGACTGGTGCCCAGTCAAAAAATTGTATTCCTGGGAGCAAGCTTGGACACCACTTCCCAGATGGCATTTCTCACTTCAGAAAAACAAGTCTGTCTGTCTATCTGACAGACTACTTCAAGCAAATGGCCACCAGAACTCGGTTAACTGCAAGAAAAATACTGCAAGCCCTAGGGTTCATGGCCTCATGTATTCTGCTAATTCCATATGCAAGACTGCATATGAGGAAACTTCAAAGGTACTTAAAAATTCTTTGGTGCCAACATTCTCAGGACCTGGAAACAGTCATTCATAGCATGCCTTGTCTGAGGGTAGAGTTCCTTTGATGGGAAGAAGCATGGAACCACAACAAAGGGCTGCATTTTACTCTACCCCACGCCGCCCAAACCCCGACCATAGACGCATCAGACTATGCATGGGGGGCCCACATGGCTGGCAGATGCATTCAGGGCCACTGGAGCCCAAGCCAAATTCTCCTGCACATCAACAAAAAGGAGACGCTAGATGTACAGAATGCTCTGACAACTTTCAGATACCTAATCCTTCCAGGACAGCTGCTGATAAAAACAAGACCACACCACAGTTATGTGGTACATGAACAAGCAGGGGGGGGGGGCATTCTTACCCACTCTGCAGGTTAGCCATGACTCTGTGGAGCACAGCTTTGGACAACCAAGTCCATCTAGAAGCTCACTTCCTGTCAGGTAAACAAAATTCACTGGCAGATGACTTGAGCAGAAATCTCCTAGACCCACACGAGAAGAAATTGGAGCCCAGCACCTTCAACCTCCTGATCCAGAGGTGGGGGACCCCAGAGGTAGATCTCTTTGCTCCCCTCACAAACACCAGTTAAGCAAATTCTGCACCTGGAACCCTCACAGCAGGGCCTAGAAAATGGATGCCCTATCCTTTCAATGTGAAAACCTCTCAATCTATGCCTTTCCCCCTCTGCCCCTTCTCTCAATAGTACTACTCAAGATAAAAGAAGACAGGCGAAGGACAATTCTGATTGCCCTGGACAGGCCACATCAGCACTGGTACCCACTCCTGCGCAGCCTGACAATGGTGCCACCCTGGCACCTACACCAGAACCCTACCCTGCTGTCACAGCAGGAGGGACAGAATGTTCTTAGTGTTTCACTGTTGCAGTCATTACATTTGGGTAATCTGCTGGAAGGTTGCCCTCAGTCGGCCTGATTAACAAAGTCTTGGGTCCTGCGTCGGTTGCTGTCCCTTCCATGACGTCAGGTCATCAGGGGCATAAAACATGCAGCTGACGCCATTACATCAGTCTTTCTTGCTGCGCTGTGCCTGAAGGAGAAGCAGTTTGCAAGTGCCGGTCAGCCGACTCCTGAAATTTTCGTTTTCGAGTTTCAGAACCGAAGTTTTCAACTTAAAGCTAAGTACCCTGTTGGGGAAACTTTTCCTTGCTCCTTACCGATGTCAGTAAAAGTTAATAATTAAAACAGTGTAAGAAACTTCTCTGTGTGGAAGATTTTCAGTCCGTATATTTCTAGTTAATCACTGTATATTAATCAGAGCAGACAATAGTAGTAGAAGTAGTGAACGTAAACTCAAGTCAAAAAGTAATAATAGAAAATATATAATTCTACAGCATTACTAAGTATTCAGAAATAATCCAAGCAAGGCAGGCAGTCTGTTTCCAGTCGAAAACCCTTTATTAAGTACACAGACAAGTGATCCAAGTAAAACAAAAATAGAGTAATAATTTCCTCACAAGCTTTCTAAATATATATATACTTTTTATCAGGCATGGGAGTGGTTTATTGTGCTGTAAAACAAAGTGTTATTGGTACACATGTTAAATTCACATCCCTTCCCCCATCAGTGTGACATTCGAGCTGGTCCTGCCCTACCTAGTAGCTGTCATAATATATAGCCCTAATGTACTTTAATGGTACATCTTATTTAACCAAATTATTAAGTCTGTGATTTTATACAAGGCAATATACTACATGGCTGGAAATATATCAACCTTAGTTCATTTTGCGATCAAAAATTATATTGTATTACTTGTAGGAGGCAAATACTTCATAATATTTTCATTTGTACTGTATTCCTTGCCTAGGCCCTGACCACAACGTGCCTTGCTGTCGGTTTTGTGCTAAATTTAATCAACGCACAATTAAACATCGGTATGTTTTTGCTTCTGAATATTTTGGCTCGAGATTTAACTATCCATGAATGTCGTCGGTTAGCAATCCGACTACCGGAATACCTAAAAAACGCAAAGAAAAAGACAGAGAGAGACTGTCGAGCTCCAAAACCGACAACGGAGCTTCTCCTAAGCCAGTCACCAGTACTCAGTGAGGTGCTTTCGCAGCCCCTGATACCCGCTACTTTTGATTCGCAGGCCTCTACTGAGACCCATTCGGAGTCTGGTATGCCGCGAGATACATTAAGTATTGAACCCGTTGATGTCTCTACCTTACATGGGTCCAGAGCCGCTGAGCAAGCACCGGCTTCTGAGGGTGTTTTCAGGCCTAAAGATTTGTATATTATACCGACGCCACCTTCAAAACTAAGGCCAAAATCTACTTCTATGTCTATAAAAACGACGGTTGGATGTCTAAAAAACCGACGGTTGGACCACGTGTACAAGCCCCAATGCCTAAAAAAACAAATGATCAAAATGGCTGAGGATTTAATTACCTTGATCAGGAGTACCCATCCCCCTCCGGCTAAGAGGCCTAGGCAAGGCACTGACTATGAATCTTCAGATCAGGTTTCTGTTTCTTCTGATTCCTCTTCTGATCAGGAATTATCTATTCCCACTTATGAGGACTCTGATGCAGAAGATTCCATCCCTTCTACTTCTCCTCCTGAGGATTTTTCTTTTGGAGAAACTTTGCATACCTTAAGGGAACACTTTCACTGGGAGAGTCAAGATTTCTCAGAATCTAAAAAGAGACTTAAGGATTTCCTTCTTCTTCCTCAGCATAGGCCTTTTGCTATACCTCCTGTTCTAGACATTGTTGATGATGTTTTCTCAGAATCCAGTATGACTCCTGATTCCCTGCCTCCAGCTCCTAGTAAGCCAGACAGATATTACAGGGTTCCTGACTCCCACAAATTCCTCTTTAAAAACCGTACTGCTTACCCTGAAACCATTTCTCAGGGTCCCAAGGGCGTTAAGGCTTCTACTGCTAAAAATCCTACCCCTTCTGGTAGAAATTCCAGGATACTGGATAGATGGGGTAACCTTTTCAATCAGGGCTTTAAACTATCAATTTCATATGCTTAAATATTAACAGCATGTCTTGGGCTTACTTAAACAGAAAATTATGTTGATTTCTGACCGTGTGGAAAGTAGAGTTGCAGGATTTATTGCATTCAGTTGAACAAGTTGGAAAACATACTTTGCAATGTGGTTTTGATTCCTTGGAGGCCTCTTGCAGGGCTGCTGTAACTGGATCTGTGATAAGAAGGCATGCTTAGCTCAAGGAGCAAAATCTGCCTGACCATGTTAAAGCAAAATTTTTGGATGCTCCTTTACAACAGGATAGTCTGTTTGGTAATAAGGCAGAAGTTTTGAAAAAGATGGAAGATAAAGCTAAATCTATGCAAACTGTAAAAGATTTCCTACAAGTGCAGCCACCCAGGTTCAGTAGGCACTGGCCTGTTAAGAACTGGTGTTTTCCAGTACCCACCAGAGCCGCTCAGGTCAAACCTAGACATTCCAAAGGCTCCATGTTTCAGTCACAAGGAACTTCTAGAATAAAGCAATTGGGTGGCTCCACCTCCGAATCTGGAAGCAACAAGGCACCTTCCTACGGTAAACGGTCTCAATGACTTTCCACTGCAATCGCCAAGCACTTATCTTTTGGCTGCCCCTTTGGGGGGAAAATTGGCACTTCATGCGCAAAACTGGCAACTGATTACCCAGGACAAGTGGGTTTTAACTATAGTATCACAGGGATACAGATTTAATTTCCACACATTGCCAGTCCCAAACAGATGTCCAGATCTGCCTCCAAATCAGCAGGCAGAGGCCCAGAAACAAGTTATGTCCCTCATGAATATGGGAGCTATTCAGCCGGTTCCAGAAAAGGAAAAGGGGCAAGATTTTTATTCAAGACTTTTCCTGGTACCCAGAAAAGACAAATCATGGCGTCCAATTCTGGACTTATCCATTCTAAATACATTTCTGGACATTCCAAAATTCAAGATGCTGACTCTACAACAGTTACTACCTATGCTAGGCAAGGATGCCTGGTTGGTAACTCTAGACTTAAAAGAGGCTTACCTGCATATCCTAATCAGGGAATCTTGCAGAAAATACCTCTGCTTCAAAGCAGGCTGTTTGCATTACCATATGTTCATCGTGTTTCACTGTTGCAGTCATTACACTTGGGGTTATCCTGTTGGCACGCTACCAGCAGTCGGCCTGAATTCCAAAGTCCTGGTCCGGCGTTGGTTGCTGTCGTCTCTTCCCTGACATCAGTGCGCCAGGGATATACAAGATGCAGCTGACGCCATTTTCTTCAGTCTTGCTGCGCGGTGCCCGAAGCAAAAGCAGTTTGCAAGTGCCGGTCGGCCGACTCCTGAGATTTTCGAATTCAAATTTCAGATCCGAAGTCTTCATTAAAGCTAAGTACCCCATTGGGGAAACTTTTTTTCTTGCTCCAGACTGATGTCAGAAAAAGTTAACAATTGTATTTCTTGTGGGAAGTAAATACCTCATAAGGATTTTCACTCTTACTGTATTCCTTGCCTAGGCCCTGACCACGACGTTGCTTGTTGTCGATTTTGTGCTAGATTTAACCAACGCATTATTAAGAGTCGGTACGATTTTGCCTTTCATTACTTTGGCCGCAGATTCAATTATACAATGCCGGCATAACAGCCGACGACCGAAGTCTATAAAAAACGCAAGGATAAAGACAAGGATAGGCATCCGAGGTCCAAAACCCACAATGAGGCTTCCTCTAAGCTAGTCGGTTCGCTGGTTCTCAGTGAGGTGCTTTCGCAGCCCCTGGCACCCGCTACCTCAGAGCCACAGGCTGCTTCCGACTCCCACGTGGAGCCGACTGGGCCTCTGGAAACTCAAGGTATTGGATCCTTGGAAACTATTCCCTCAGATGGGTCCAGAGCCGCTGTGCAGGCATCGGCTTCTGAGGGTGTTTTCAGACCGATACAGTTGTATGTAAAGCCATCTTCAGCTTCAAAGCCAAAGACTAAAGCAGCTCTAAAGACAAAGAAACAAGTACAGCATTCTCCAGGACAGACTTACATGCCTAAAAAACAGATGCTCAAAATGGCTGAAGACCTTATTACTTTGATCAGGGGTTCCCATCCCCCTCCTGATAAGAGGCCTAGGCAAGAGACAGAATATGAATCTTCAGATCAGGTTTCCATTTCCTCTGATTCCTCCTCTGATCAGGAATACTCTCTTCCTCCCTATGAGGATTCTGATGCTGAAGAATCTGTTCCTTCAGCTTCTCCTCCTGAGGATTACTCTTTTGGGGAAACCCTGCATACTGTGAGGGAGCACTTTTATTGGGAGAGCCAGGATTATTCAGAATCCAAGAAAAGGCTCAGAGATTTTCTTTTACTTCCTCAGCACAGGCCCCTTGCTATTCCTCCTGTTCTGGACATTGTAGATTTTTTTTAGAGTCCGGCCTGTGTCCAGACTGTATACCCCCTGCAGACGTTAAGCCAGACAGGTACTACAAGGTTCCAGACTCTCATAAATTTCTATATAACAACCCTGCTGCTGACCCAGAAACTATATCGCAGGGTCCCAAAGGGGTCAAGGCTTCCACTGCAAAAAAACCCTCTTCCCTCTGATAGGGATTCTAGAGCACTGGACAGATGGGGAAAAAAAGTTTACACTTCTGCTACCTTGGCTGTAAGGGCTTTAAATTGTCAGTTTCATATGCTTAAATATCAGCAGTACTTAATGTCACTGTTAAAACAGAAAATGTTGACAAATACTGAATGTGCTGAAAACAAGGAAACGCAGGATTTATTGCATGCAGCTAAACAGGTGGGAAAACATACTTTGCTATGTGGTCTGATTCTTTGGAGGCCTCTTGTAGGGCCACTGTAATGGGTTCTGTGATTAGGAGACATGCTTGGTTAAAGGAACAGAATCTGCCTGATCATGTTAAAGTAAAATTATTAGATGCTCCATTACAGCATGATACTTTGGTGTAAAGGCAGAAGAGGTGTTGAAGAAAATGGAGGATAAAGTGAAATCTATGCAGACAGTTGAGGATTTCTTACAGGTACAGCCACCCAGATTTAGCAGGAACTGGCCTTCAAAAAATTGGTCCTTTCCAGTGTCAGACAGGCCACAGAGAGACAGATACAGGCGCCCTAGAGGCAGATCCCAACCCCAAGGCTCATACAGGCCTAAACAATGGGGTGCTTCTACCTCCAAAAGCGGAGAAGACAAATCTCAACCTTATAGGAAACAGTCCCAATGACTTTCCTCTACCAGTACCAAGCACTTATCTTTTGGATGCTCCCGTAGGGGGAAAACTAGCACTTTTTTCACAAAACAGGCACATGATCACCCAGGACAAATGGGTCTTGAATATAGTGTCTCAGGGTTACAGGTTCCACTGTCACACCCTGCCAAAGGCAAAAGGCATGCCAGACCTGCCACACAATCAATGGGCAGAGGAACAAAAGCAAGTTTCATCCCTCATGGACATGAGGGCCATTCAGCGAGTACCACTACAGGAGCAGGGACAAGGATTTTACTCACGTCTTTTCTTGGTACCCAGAAAGGACAAATCCTGGAGACCAATACTGGACCTGTCTATTCTAAACACTTTTCTGGATGTTCCAAAATTCACAATGTTAACTCTACAACAGCTTCTGCCCATGCTGGGCAAGAAGGCTTGCCTTTAACCTTGGACTTAAAAGAGGCATACCTGCATGTCCCAATCAGACAATCTAACTGGCTCAATGCACTACCAATTCTCTGCACTGCCCTTTGGCTTATCTATTGTGCCCAGGGTCTTCACAGAATGCCTGGCACCAGTAGTTGCATTTTGCTGACAAAGAGGAATTCAAATATATCCCAACTTGGATGACTTCCTTATTCAAGCAGAGAACAAGGGCATTCTACTAAAGCATCTGGTGTTTGTAAAAAGGTTGCTAATTTGCCTGGGGTACACAGTAAACGAAAATAAGTCAAAACTAGTGCCCTCACAAGAGATAATATTCCTGGGTGCCAGCTTAAATACATTAACCCAGATGGCTTATCTCACACCAGACAAGCAAGAACAACTGACTCAGTACTTTCAATTGATGGCAACAAAAACCCAACTCCCTGCACGAAAAATTCTGCAGGCCTTGGGATTCATGGCATCCTGCATTCTACTAATTCCATATGCCAGACTGCATATGAAGAAATTACAATGGTACCTAAAAAGTGTTTGGACTCAGCACTGTCACAGTTTGGAAGCAGTTATACCACTAATTCCCTGCCTACAACAGGAGTTTTGATGGTGGGCACAGGCATGTCACCTCAACAAGGGACAGCCCTTCATTCTACCCACAGCCAGGCAGACACTAACAACAGATGCTTTGGATTACGCCTGGGGAGCACACATGGCAGGAAAATGTATTCAGGGCAGGTGTGCCGCAGACCAAATGCACCTTCACATCAATCAAAAAGAGATGTTAGCTGTGCAAAATGCCCTAACAGCTTTCAAGGACCTTCTACATCCAGGACAACTACTTTTAAAGACAAGACAACACCACAGTTATGTGGTACATAAACAAGCAAGGGGGCACTCATTCTTATCCCCTATGCAGACAAGCCATGACCTTGTGGAACACAGCTCTAACCTATCAAGTTCATCTGCAAGCACAATTCCTGCCAGGAAAGAAAAATACTCTGGCAGACGACTTAAGCAGAAACATCATGGATCCTCACGAGTGGATATTGAATCGACAAGTGCTCAGCATGATAACGCAAAAATGGGGGTGCCCAGACATAGATCTTTTTGCCTCCCCAGTGAATTGCCAACTACAAATAATTTTGCACAAGAACTTATCACACACAAGCATGGAAAGTGAATGCTCTCTCGTTCAACTGGAAAAGCCTAAAAGTTTATGCCTTCCCACCACTGCCTCTTCTTTCAAAGGTACTCCTAAAAGCCAGAGAAGAAAAAACACAGATGATCCTGATTGCCCCAGACTGGCAACGCCAGCACTGGTACCCAGTCTTAAAGAACTTAGCTCAAGGACCACCATGGATTTTACCTCAAACTCCACACCTGCTGACTCGACAAAACAATCAGATCCAGCACAGTCATCTCAGAACCTTAAACCTGGCTGCATGGCAGATTCCTTAGTCAAGCAGACAACACCTCTCTCTAAAGCTGTTATTGATGTCATTTTGGAGGCCAGGAGGCCTAGCACCAGGAAATTTTATTCAGAAAAGTGGAAGAGATTCTGTGCCTGGAAACAGGCTCAAAGCTTTGACCCTCTTGTCCCAAATATTCCTCAGATTTTACAATACTTAACTGAGATGCTGGACAAAGGACTATCCTTTTCATCCATTAAGATCCATGCGTCTGCCATCTCGGCTCATTACAACACAGATCCTCCTATTTTCTCTCATCCATTGCTAAGGCAGTACCTCAGAGGGGCTAAAAACATAACACCACCCCGGAGAGCACCAACACCAACTTGGGACCTCAATTTTGTCTTGGAAAAACTAACTTTACCTCCTTTTGAGCCAGCCAATTCAGCAGAATTAAAATGTGTCATGGAAAACTGCTCTGCTTCTGGCAATAACCTCAGCACGAAGAGTCTCAGAGTTACAGGCACTAATGGCAGTGGAGCCTTTCATCATTTTCCACAAAGACAGGGTTTCTTTAAGAACACGCCCTTCATTTATGCCAAAGGTAGTTTCCAGTGTGGATCTTAACCAAACTATTCACTTGCCAACTTTTTATCCAAATCCCCAGAATAAAGGGGAAAGACTTCTGCATTCATTGGACATTCACAGATAGTTACGTTTCTACTTGGGCAAAACAAAAGCTTTCAGAAAAACTGAGCAATTGTTTGTAGCATATGCTGCAGGATCACAGGGAAAGGCTATTTCAAAGCAGATCATTTCAAAGTGGATAGGACACTGTATCCGTTTCTGCTACACACAGCATGGGAAACCTGTACCTAGTAACATTAAGCCACATTCCACCAGGGCAACCGCCACTTCAACTGCCTACCTTAGAGGAGTACCTACCAAAGATATCTTGGAAGCTGCAACTTTTAGTTCAGTGCACACCTTTACCAAGCATTATCACTTGCCTCTTTATTCTAGATCCAGAGCTGGCTTTGCCACTGCAGTGCTGCAGGGCCTCTTAGCCACCCCAAATCCTCTATAGAACCAGCCACCCAACCTCAGCTTTGGGATTCAAGCCAAGTGTAATGACTGCAGCAGTGAAACACGATGAACATAGTACAGTTTTGTACCTACCATAAATGTAGATGTTCGAGTGTCTTCACTGCTGCAGTCCAGGTTACCCTCCCTCCATCCTCTCTTTCTTAGCTGGGACTTATCCACACTTTTCTACCCTATACTACCTATGTGGTGTATTTGCTGGTAACTAAACATTTTGGTTGTATTTTTCATGTATGTTTTATTAGCAATATGTATTGCCTACCTATTTGGGGGCACCTGACATCTGGGGCAAGAAAAACTGAAGACAATGGAGTCGGCTGCATCTTGTATACCCCTGGCGCACTGACGTCAGGGAAGAGGCTACAGCAACCGACGCAGGACCAAGACTTTAGAACTCTGGCCGATTACGGGACCGCCTGATGGCAGGATAACCCAAGTGTAATGACTGCAGCAGTGAAGACACTCTAACATCTACATTTATAGTAGGTACAAAACTGTACTTTTTAGTGCATGCTTTTTATAAGCAATGTTTTTAGCCTACCCTTTTGGGGGTACCTGGCATCTGGGGCAAGAAAAACTGAAGAAAATGGCGTCTGCTGCATCTTATATATCCCTGTCGCACTGACGTCAGGGAAGAGGCGACAGCAACCGACGCCAGACCAGGACTTTGGAATTCAGGCCAACTGCGGGTAGCCTGCCAGCAGGATAACCCCAAGTGTAATGACTGCAACAGTGAATACACTCGAACATCTGCATTTATGGTAGGTACACAACTGTACTTTCTGTGCACTGCCCTTTGGCTTATCTACTGCGCCCAGGGTCTTCACAAAGTGCCTAGCACCAGTGATTACATTTTGCAGGCGAAGAAATATTCATATTTATCCATACCTGACCTCTTAGTAACACTTGATGTCAAATCATTGTTCACCTCTATACCAAATGACATGGGAATGGAATTTATTAGGTTATTCCTAGTTAAGAACAATATCTCCAATGATAGGACATGTAGATGGATGTCACTCTTGGAACTTGTATTGGAGAACAATGTATTACTATATGACGAGCATTATTATTTACAGACAAAAGGGGTGGCAATGGGTACCCCATGTGCCAACGCCTATGCCAACTTGGTGTTGGCACATTGGGAAGACACCAGTGTTTTTAACAACAATGTAGTTTTTGGCAGGCACTTAAAATACTACAATAGGTTTGTAGATGATGTGTTTATTGTATGGGGCAGTACGGTTGAACATCTGATGGAATTTGTAACTTATTTAAATTCCACAACTGATTTTCTTTGTTTTGATTGTTCCTACTCAACTGATGCTATTGAATTCTTAGATGTCAGAGTAATGAAGGCTCCATATGGTTTTGATACAGAGCTCTACAGGAAGCCCTGTTGGAAGAACAACCTCTTGCATCGGAGTAGCATGCATCCAAAACACATACATAGAAACATAATCAAGAATCAGATTTTGAGAACATCTAAATTAACCACCCAGGATGCGACTTTTGAACATACAGAGTCACGATTAACAGAGTATTTTATATCTAGAGGCTATAACCCCCATGATGTTGAAGATGACATTAGAGAAGGCGAAGTTTTGAGATCAGGTCCTGGTGCTCCTCTGATGAAAAGAGGTGGTCATGGACCTAGATCCACTACCAAACATGAAACTTGTCAAGTCAACAGAATAACATTACCCTATACCAATAGGAACAAACAAATTAGAAGGATCCTTAATAATAACTGGAAATTGTTACTCCTAGATGACAAGATCAAGGACGTTGTTGAAGCAACACCTCGCATTGCATACAGGAACATGTTATCCCTTAACAGGTTATTATGTTATGATAGCAATGTTAAAGGGCCTAGACAGTCTGATAGATGTGGCACTTTCCCGTGCCGCTCTTGTAACCAATGCAAATATATAGATAGCTCAAATAGTTTCATCCATCCAGTAACGAAACGCAGTTACATGTTTAAACACTATGCAGATTGCAAATCAGTTAATGCTGTTTATATATCAGAATGCCACCAGTGTAAGCTATTTTACGTAGGTAAGACGAACAGAAGCCTACGAGAGCGTATAAGAGAGCATATATATGCGATTGATAGGAGTAACACTACAAATGCCCTGGCACAACATGTTATAACACATGGTCCCTTACATACATTCAAATTTAAGGTCCTAGAATTAGTTATGAAGACGGATAGGTTGGGCAATATCAAGAATTCCACTGAAGAAAGGGAAGGGAAGTGGATTCTGAAACTACAAGCCCATAGATATGGGCTCAGTGACAGAATCACACTTAAGCCATATTTGGCTAGCAGACCACTTAGGCACTAGCTTTTGTGTTATATTATAAATATTTATTCATAAGATGCATACATATAAATATAATTTTCAAATGTAATATTGAATCAACAAGTTTGCACTGACAAGTTTGCACTGAGGATTTATCATTTATTTCATTTTTTACTTTAACTACTTTTAATTACCCTAATTCTAATTTGCTTCACCTGAACAGGTAGTGATGTCATTGTTGCTGTTACTATTTAAATATAGATGTTTTTTGACTGCCTGTTGATGTCTGATGAAGCGTTGTAACTAACGTGAAAGCGCTTACCTAACTGCAGTCCGTTTTTCCTGTTTTTAGCAATTAAACGTTGGATTTTATTGTTTGTTTCGTGGAGTTCGTGAGTTTTTATTGAGATTCACAGCTCATGGTGCATCCTTCAGATATTCACGTTTTTGTTTGCATTTTGTTATACTGAAGGTGCTTCGCCTAGCAGGATTTGTTTTTCATTTTGGATACCTGTATGATTGTCTAATACAGGCAGAAAACAGGGACACTCTTCTAAAACATTTGGCGTTTGTAAAAAGACTTCTAACTTATCTAGGGTACACCATAAACGAAAAGAAATTGCAACTGGTACCCTCTCAAATAATTACATTCCTGGGTGCAAGCTTGAATACAACTGCCCAGATGACTTACCTTATGCCAGAAAAACAAATTCAATTGATGACTTACTTCAAACAGGTGGCCACAAAAACCCAGCTATCTGCAAGACAAATTCTGCAGGCCTTGGGGTTCATGGCCTACTGCATTCTAATAACTCCATATGCAAGACTGCATATGAGGAAACTTCAATGGTACCTAAAAAGCTTATGGAGTCAACATTGTCACAGCCTGGAAACAATGATTCCTATCATTCTTTGCCTGCAGCTAGAGTTCCTATGGTGGGCAGAGGCCTGCCACCAAAACAAGGGACTGTCATTCATTCCACCCCCTGCTGCCCAAACACTGACTACAGACCCATCAGATTATGCTGGGGGGGGGGGGCATCTGGCAGGGATATGCATTCAGGGCCAGTGGAGCCCAAATCAAATGCACCTACATATCAACCAGAAAGAGATACCTGTACAGAATGCTCAGACAGCCTTCAAGGACTGTCTTCATTCAGGACAACTACTGATAAAGACAGACAACACCACAGTCATGTGGTACATAAACAAGCAGGGGGGTACTCATTCCTACCCCCTTTGCAGACTAGCCATGGCATTGTGGACCACGGCCTTGACTTATCAAATACATCTACAAGCTCAATTCCTGCCAGGAAAGCAAAATACTCTGGCAGACGAACTTAGCATATGGACTCTCACGAATGGAAACTGGATCCACAAATCTTCAGCATGTTGACATGCAAATGGGGGAGCCCAGGCATAGATCTTTTTGCCTCTCCTCAAAATTGTCAGTTGGACAAATTCTGCACAAGAATTCATCACTAAAAAGCTTGGAAAGTGGATGTTCTATCCTTCAGCTGGAAAAACCTATCAGTCTGTGCCTTTCCCCCTCTGCGTCTGCTCTCCAATGTCTTACTAAAAGTCAGACGGGAAAAAAATGATTCTGATTGCTCCAGACTGGCCTCGCCAACACTGGTACCCACTCCTGCGCAATATGTCGCACCTTCCTCTGTGGTACCTGCCTCAGACACCTTACCTACTGTCTCAGCAGAACTGTCAAATTTTACACACTGAGCTCCAAACTCTGAATCTTGCAGCATGGCTAATCAACTAATTTCACCAGTCACATCTCTCAGCAAACCTGTGATGGATGTCATTTTGGAGGCTAGAAGGCCTAGTACTACAAAATCTTATGCTGACAAATGGAAAAGGTTCTGTGGCTGGAACCAAGCACAAGGAATAAGCACAGCAATGCCCAATATTCCTCAGATTCTGCAATATTTAACTGAGATGCTTCACAAGGGCCTATCTTTTTCTTCCATAAAAATCCATGCCTCCCCTCTTTTCTCATCCTCTGCTAAAGCAGTACCTCAGAGGGGCCAAAAATTTAAGACCTCCCAGGAGAGCACTAACTCCTGCATGGGACATCAATTTTGTTTTGGAAAAACTCGCTCTACCTCATTTTGAGCCAGCTGCTACTGCAGACCTAAAATTTCTCAATCTGGAAACAGCTTTTCTTTTAGCAGTCACTTCAGCTAGAAGGATTTCAGAACTACAGGCTCTTATGGCAGTGGAGCCTTTTATTATTTTTTACCCGGATAGGGTGGCTCTCAGGACCAATCCATCCTTTATGCCTAAAGTGGTATCTAGTGTGGCCGTTAGCCGTTAATCAAACCATTCATCTGCCAACTTTCTTCCCAAATCCACAGAACAAGGGTGAGCAGATTCTGCATTCATTGGATGTACATAGACAACTAAGATTCTACTTAAACAGGACAACATCTCTAAGAAAATTTGAACAATTACTGGTGGCATTTGCTGCAGGGGCAGAGGGAAAGGCTATTTCAAAGCAGACTATTTCAAAATGGATAAGCCATTGTATTCGTTTGTGCTACATGCACCATGGTAAACCTGTCCCCAAGAGGATCAGATCTCATTTCATCAGGGCTGCATCTACTTCTGCAGCCTTTCTCAGAGGGGTTCCTACCAGAGACATTCTAGAAGCTGCTACCTGGAGCACAGTTCATACGTTCACCAAACATTACCATTTACCTCTCTTCTCTAAATCCAGAGCGGGCTTTGCCACTGCTGTCCTGCAGGGCCTTATAGCTGCTCCTAATGCTGTATAAATCCATCCTCCCAACCATAGCTTTGGGATTCTACCCAAATCTAATGACCAACAGTGAAACCTAAGAACATAATACAGTTGTGCACACTTACCATTAATGTAGATGTTCGAGTGTATTAACTGTTGCAGTCTGGGTTACACTCCCTCCAGCCCCCTGTTTGTTTCTCTAACTATACCTCTCATTTCTGTTACTATCTTTAAAAGCCTTTTTGCTGTATTTGCTTTTGTTTGGAGGTATACGTTTTGTGTTTTTCATTCTACAGAGGTATATTTATAATGTTTTCCGTGTTTCACTGTTGCAGTCATTACATTTGGGTAATCTGCTGGCAGGTTGCCCTCAGTTAGCCTGAATAACAAAGTCTTGGGTCCTGCGTCGGTTGCTGTCTCCTCTTCCTTGACGTCAGGTCGTCAGGGGTTTAAAACATGCAGCCTATGCCATTTTAATCCGTCTTTCTTGCCGCGTGGTGCCCGAAGCAGAAGCAGTTCGCAAGTGCCGGTCATCCGACTCCTGAAATTTTGGTTTTCGTGTTTCAGAACCGAAGTCTTCAAACTAAAGCTAAGTACCCCGTTGGGTAAACTTTTTCTTGCTCCTTACCGATGTCAGTAAAAGTTAATAATTGCATTACTCGAGGGAAGCAAATACCTCATAAGGATTTTCATTTGTACTGTATTCCTTGCCTAGGCCCTGATCACAACATGCCTTGCTGTTTGTTTTGTGCTAAATTTAACCAACGCACTGTTAAGCGTCTGTATATTTTTGCTTCTAAATATTTTGGTTCAAGATTTAACTACCCTGAAATGTCATCGGTTAGCAATCCGAGTACCGGAGTTCACAAAAAATGCAAGGAAAAAGACAGAGTCAGACCATCGAGGTCCAAAACTGACTAAGCTTCTCCTAAGCCAGTCGCCGGTTCGCCCGTACTCAGTGACGCGCTTTCGCAGCCCCTGATACCCGCTACTTTTGAGTCGCAGGCCTCTACCGAGACCCATTCAGAGTCCGGTATGCTGCGAGATTTGCAAAGTATTGAACCCATGGATGTCTCTCCCTTGGATGGCCACTGAGCAGGCACCGGCTTCTGAGAGTGTTTTCAGGCCTCAACATTTTTATATTAAACCGACGCCATCAACAAAAACAAGGTCAAAAATTACTTCTGTGTCTAAAAAAATGATGCATGAGCCACATGTTCAGGCCCCTATGCCTAAAAAACAAATGATCAAAATGGCTGAGGATTTAATTACCTTGATCAGGGGTTCCCAAACCCCCCTGCTAAGAGGCCTAGGCAAGGCACTGATTATGAATCTTCAGATCAGGTTTCCATTTCTTCTGATTCCTCTTCTGATCAGGAATTTTCTGTTCCACCTTATGAGGATTCTGATGCAGAGGAATCCATCCCATCTGCATCTCCTCCTGAGGATTACTCTTTTGGAGAGACTTTGCATACTTTAAGGGAACATTTTCACTGGGAGAGTCAGGACTTCTCTGAATCAAAAAAGATGCTTAGGGATTTCCTTCCTCTACCTCAACATAGGCCTTTGGCATTACCTCCTGTATTAGACATTGTTGATGATGTGTTCTCGGAATCAAGCATGGTTTCTGATTCCCTGCCTCTGGCTCCTAGTAAGCCAGACAGATATTACAGGGTTCCTGACTCCCACAAATTTCTTTTCAAAAATCCTGCTGCTGATCCTGAGACTATTTCTCAGGGTCCCAAGGGTGTTAAGGCTTCTACAGCCAAACATCCTACCCCTTCTGATAGATTCCAGGGCGCTGGATAGATGGGCGAAGAAGGTTCATACGTCTGCAGCCTTGGCAATCGGGGCTTTAAACTGCCAGTTTCATATGCTTAAATATCAACAGCATGTTATGGGCTTACTGAAACAGAAAATTATGTTGATTTCTGATTGTGTGGAAAATAAGAGTTACAAGATTTATTGCATTCAGCAGATCAGGTTGGAAAGCATACTTTGCAATGCGGTTCTGAATCTTTGGAGGCCTCTTGCAGGGCTGCCGTAACTGGATCTGTGATAAGAAGGCATGCCTGGCTCAAGGAGCAAAACCTGCCTGATCATGTTAACGCTAAATTGTTGGATGCCCTTTACAGCATGATAGTCTGTTTGGTAATAAGGCAGAAGAGATTTTAATAAAAATGCAAGACAAAGCTAAATCTATGCAAACTGTAAAAGATTTTTTGCAAGTGCAGCCACCCAGTTTCAGTAGGCACTGGCCAACACAGCCTCTCAGGGCAAACCCAGGCACTCAGAAGGATCCAGATATCAATCACAGGGATCTTACAGGTCAAAACAATGGGTTGCCTCCACCTCCAAATCTGGAGGTAACAAAGCACAACCCTACTGTAAGCAGTCTCCATGACTTTCCTCTACCATCTCCAAGCACTTATCTTTTGGCAGTCCCCTTGGGGGGCAAATTAGCACTTCATGCTCAAAATTGGCAGTTAATTACCCAGGACAAGTGGGTATTAAACATAGTATCCCAGGGGTACCGATTTCATTTCCATACTTTGCCAATTCCAAACAGATGGCCAGATCTGCCACAAAACCAGTGGGCAGAGGCCCAGAAACAAGTCTTGTCCCTCATGGATATGGGGGCTATTCAACTGGTACCAGAAAAGGAAAAAGGACAAGGATTTTATTCAAGACTTTTCCAGGTACCCAGAAAAGACAAATCATGGCGTCCAGTTCTGGACTTATTGATTCTGAACACGTTCCTGGACATTCCAAAATTCAAAATGCTGACTTTACACAAGCTACTGCCTATGCTAGGCAAGAATGCTTGGTTGGTAACTCTAGACTTAAAAGAGGCATACCTGCATATCCCAATAAGGGAATCTTGCAGAAGATACCTCCGCTTCAAAGCAGGTTTTTTTTTTTTTTTGCATTACCAGTTCTCTGCACTGCCCTTAGGCTTATCTACTGTGCCCAGGGTCTTTACAAAGTGCCTGGCACCAGTAATTGCATTCTGCAGACAAAGAAACATTCAAATTTATCATTATCTAGACAATTGTCTAATTCAGGCAGGGGACAAGGACACTCTTCTTCAACATCTGGCATTTGTAAAAGGGCTTCTAGCATGCCTAGGGTACACCATAAATGAAAAGAAATCACAACTGGTACCCTCTCAAATAATTACATTCCTGGGTGCAAGCTTGAATACAACTGCCCAGATGGCTTACCTCACACCAAACAAATGCAATTAACAACATACTTCAAACAAATGGCGACAAAAACCCAAATCTTCTTCGTGTTTCACTGTTTTAGTCATTACATTTGGGTAATCCTGCTGGCAGGTTGCCCTCAGCCGACCTGAATTCCAAAGTCTTGGGTCCTGCGTCGGCTGCTGCTGCCCCTTCCCTGACGTCAGGTTGTCAGGGGTATAAAAGAAGCGGCCAATGCCATTTTCTTCAGTCTGTCTTGCCACGCGGTGCCCGAAGCAGAAGCAGTTCACAAGTGCCGGTCGGCCGACTTCTGAGATTTTTATATTTGAGTTTCAGTACCGAAGTCTTCAGTAAAGCTAGGTGCCCCGTTGGGGAAACTTTTTTCTTGCTCCAGACCGATGTCAGAAAAAGTTAATAATTGTATTACATGTGGAAAGCAAATACCTCATAAGGATTTTCATTCTTACTGTATTCCTTTCCTAGGCCCTGATCACAACTTTTCTGGTTGTCGGTTTTGTGCTAGATTTAACCAATGCACTATTAAGCGTCGGTATTCTTTTGCTTTAAAGTATTTTGGTAGCAGGTTCAATTTTCATAAAATGTTGTCTTGATAGCCGTCAGACTACCGCAGTTTACAAAAAACACAAAGAAAAGGATAAAGAAAAACAACCGAGGTCCAAAACCGATGACAAAGCTTCTCCAAAGCCAGTCGCCGGTTCTCAGTGAGGTGCTTTCGCAGCCCCTGACACCCGCTACTTTAGAGTTGCAGGCTGCTACCAACTCCCACATGGAGTCGGCCAAGCCGCTGGATACTCAAAGTATTGGAGCCTCAGACGCTAATCCCTCAGATGGGTCCGGTGCCGCTGAGCAGGTACCGGCTTCCGAGGATTTATTCAGACCACAACATCTTTACATTAAAACGACTTCAGCCTCAAAGACAAAGACTAAAGCAGCTTCTAAAGCATAGAAACAAACTCAAGAGCCACGTGTACAGGCCTCTATGCCCAAAAAACAGATGATCAAGATGGCCGAAGACCTGATTACCTTGATCAGGGGTTCCCATCCCCCTCCAGATAAGAGGCCTAGGCAAGAGACTGACTATGAATCTTCAGATCAGGTTTCTATTTCTTCCGATTCCTCTTCTGATCAGGGATATTCTTTACCCCCCTATGAGGATTCTGATGCTGAGGAATCTATACCTTCAGCATCCCCTCCTGAGGATTATTCCTTTGGGGAAATCTTGCATACCATGAGGGAGCATTTTCACTGGGAAAGCCAAGATTTTTCAGAATCAAAGAGGCTCAGGGATTTCCCTTTACTACCTCAGCACAGACCTCTAGCCATTCCCCCTGTGTTAGACATTGTAGATTATGTGTTTTCGGAGTCTAGTTTGACCCCTAACTCCTTACCTCCAACTCCTGTTAAGCCTGGCAGATATTGCAGGGTTCCTGACTCGCACACATTTCTTTTTAAAACCCTGCTGCTGACCCAGAAACTATTTCACAGGGTCCCAAGGGAGTTAAGGCCTCTACAGCAAAAAACCCAACCCCCTCTGACAGGGATTCAAGGGCACTGAATAGATGGGAAAAAAAGGTTTACACATCTGCAACTTTGGCTATAAGGGTATTAAACTGTCAATTTCACTTGCTCACGTATCAGCAACATCTCATGGGATTGCTTAAACAGAAAATGATGTTAAATTCTGAATGTGCTGAAAACAAGGAAATATAGGATTTATTGCATGCAGCTGAACAAGCTGGAAAGCATATTTTGCAATGTGGTTTTGATTCTTTGGAGGCCTCCTGCAGGGCATGTTACGGTTCTGTAATTAGGAGGCATGCTTGGTTAAAGGAACAAAATCTGCCTGATCATGTTAAGGTTAAGTTACTAGATGCACCTTTACTGTTTGGTGCTAAGGCAGGAGAGGTGTTAAAGAAAATGCAAGACAAGGCTAAATCTATGCAAACTGTTAGATGTCCTTCAAGAATGCAACTGCAGTCCTTACATATGGGTTGTCCTGCCTCAGGCAGCCCTTCGGTCGGCCGGATTCCAAAGTCTAGGTCCGGCATCGGCTGATGTCGGCTCCTACCTGACGTCAGAGCGGCCAGGGTATAAAAGCATCAGCCGACGCCATCTTCTTCAGTCTTTCTTGCCGCGCAGTGCCCTAAGCAGAAGCAGTTCGCAAGTGCCGGTCGGCCAGCTCCTGTGTTTTCAGATACCGAAGTCATCAAAAAGCTAAGTACCCCGTTGGGGAACCTTTTCTTGCCTCAGCCGATGTCAGATAAAACTGCAAAAGTTAATAATTGCTTGTCTTGTGGTAAACAAATACCTCATAAGGACTTCCATTCTTATTGCCTTCCCTGCCTCGGCCCAGACCATGACGTTTCAGCCTGTGCTTGCTTCAATAAGTGCACACTTAGGCGCCGGGCAGAATTTGCTGTAGACTTTTTTGGAGAAAATTACTCCTATATCATGCCGTCGGAACTACCGACAGCACATACTTCCAAAAAACGGAAGGACCGGGACCGACATCCGCGGCCCGCAACTTCCACCGACACCACACTAAAGCCTACCGCGAGTGCATCGGTCTCTTCGGAGGCGGTAATTCAACCACTCCAGGCAGACGACACCGTTTTACCGCTCATTTCGGTACCGGAGGCTACCCTGGTGCCGGTTGTTGATTTTCTCCTTGAAACCGAAGCCCAAGATTTGCCTGACACCATACCGGTGGACAAAGTTACTCCAGCATGTGGGGCAGCAAGGCCTCCTCTGCCTATGTCCATTAAGGCCTACACACGTGCTAAGGCTGCCACCCAGGCTAATTCTCACCCTCCTAAATCTTTTCCACAGGGTTCAACTTCTGATAAACAGATCATGACTTTAGCTGCAGATCTAATTTCTTTAATCAGGGGCTCTCAGGCTCATCCAGACAGAGGTTCTCAGCCGCCTTCAGACAAAAGGCCTAGGGTTGAGCAGGTGGATACTCTTTCCTCAGAGGAGGCCTCTGGTGAGTCAGACCATTCAGATTCCCAGGAAGAATCGTTCCCGGCCTACGAGGATTCGGATGCTGATGAATCCATTCCCTCTGCCTCTCCTCCTGAGGATATTTCTTTTGGGGAGATTCTCCACTCCATGAGAGAGCATTTTCAGTGGCAGGGCCAGGATTTCTCCGACTCCAGGAAAAGGCTTCGGACTTTCCTTTAGTTACCCCAGCACAGGCCTTTAGCTATACCCCCAGTGTTAGATGTATTGGATGATGTGTACTCAGACTCCAGTACTTCTCCTGATTCTCTCCCCCTTGCTCTGGTCAAGCCGGACAGATATTACAGGGTTTCTGAAACTCGTAAACATCTCTTTAAGGCACACACTGTTGATCTAGAAACTGTTTCTCAGGGGCCCAAAGGAGTGGCCACCTCCATGGCCAAAAATCCTTTGCCCGCAGACAGGGAATCTAGGTCCCTGGAGAGGTGGGGTAAAAAAGTTTATACTTCATCCACCCTTGCCATGAGGGGCACTTAACTGTCTTTTTCATATGTTTCAGTATCAGGATTTCTTGATGGATGATTTACAAAAAAAAAAAAAAATTAGCCTCTCCTGAGCCTTTAGATAGAAAGGCCTTGCAGGATTTGGTACATAATACTCAGCAGGTTAGCAATCATTTTCTTCAGTGTGGATGTCCTTCATGGATGCATCTGCAGTCATAACAGCTGGGTTGTCCTGTCGTCAGGCAGCCCGTCAGTCGGCCGGATTCCAAAGTCCGGGTCCGGCTGATGTCGCTCTTCATCCGACGTCATCTCTGTTGGACTTCGGGTATAAAGGCATCAGCCGACGCCATCTTCCTCAGTCTTTCTTGCCGCGTGGCGCCCGAAGCAGAAGCTGTTCGCAAGTGCCGGTCGGTCGGATCCAGAGATTTTTTCTACCGAATACTACTTCGAAGACTTCTAAAGCTAAGTACCCCGTTGGGGACTCTTTCTTGCCTCAGCCGATGTCAGAAAAAGTTAATAATTGTTTAACCTGTGGGAAACAAATACCTCATAAAGATTTCCATTCTTACTGTCTGCCTTGTTTAGGCCCAGCGGGCGACGTAGCAGCCTGTCCGGCCTGTGCTTCCTTCAACCGAGGAACGCTTAGGCGGCGGTCGGAGTTTGCAGAACAGTTTTTCGGTTCAGACTTTGCTTACATTATGTCGTCGGAACCTCCGACTACACTTTCTGCCAAAACGCAAAGAAAAAGACCGACACTCGCGGTCCGTGGTTTCGCTGAAACCACGCTTAAGCAAACGCGAGTGTCTCGGTTTCGGCGAAACCGAGAAAACTGATATAGGTACAGCGAATCTATCTCTACACTTGAGGCCCCTGCTACAAATATTGAATCGGCCTCTGAAACTTTACCCACTGACTTATCAGACACCATTCCCTGGATGTCTCTACCCCAGCACGTGGTGCTGCTAGGCCTCCAGCTGCCATGTCCATTAAGGCCTTCGCCAGGGCTAAAGCAGCCAAGTCTACCAAATCAGTTCCTGTTAAACCACCCTCAACCAGGCCCACTTCCAGTTCTCAAATGCTCACCTTGGCAGAAGATTTGATTTCTTTAATTAGAGGATCTCAGCCTCACCCAGACAGGGCCTCTCAGCCCCAGATAAGAGACCTAGGGCAGAGCCCCTGAGCCAGTGTCCTCTGATGATTCTGCAGATGAATCAGACATTACTGACCAGCCAGAGGCTCCTTTTCTAATTTTGAGGATTCTGATGCTGAAGAATCCATTCCAGCTGCTTCCCTCCTGAAGAATTCTCCTTTGGGAAACCTTGCATGCCATGCGAGAGCAGTTCCAATGGCAGCAACAAGAATTCTCAGATTCGAAAAGACTTAGAACCTTTCTGCACCTTCCACAGCACAGGCCCTTAGCTATACCTCCTGTTCTTTCTGTGGTAGAGGACGCTTTTAATGATGTCTGCTCTGCTCCAGACTCATTACCCCCAGCCCCTGCCAAACCAGACAGATTTTACAGGGTGCCTGACACTCATCACCACCTTTACAAGGCCCCCTTGCAGACCCAGAAACTATATCCCAGGGTCCCAAGGCAGTTGCCGCGACCATAGCTAAAATCCCTACTCCTTCTGAAAGGGAAGCAAGGTCATTAGACAGATGGGGTAAAAAAGTATACACTTCAGCTACTCTCTCAGCTAGTGCTTTAAACTGCCAGTTTCACATGTTACAATACCAAGAGTTTATGCTTGATCAGTTAACTAAAAACTTAACCACTGATGAAGCTCTTGACAAGAAATATGTATTAGAAATGGTAAATAACATACAACAGGTTAGTAACCATTCCTTAAAATGTGGCTATGATGCACTGGAGGCTTCATTTAGATCAGCCATGACTGGCACAGTGATAAGAAGGCATGCATGGCTAAAGGAGCAAGCTCTACCAGATCATGTTAAAGCTAAATTGTTAGATGCTCCTATGGATAAGACAAGTTTGTTTGGTGCACCTGCCCAGCAGGTTATGAAGAAAATGGAAGAAAAGGCAAAATCAGTTCAAACTGTTAAAGATTTCCTGCAGGTTCAACCCCCAAGGTTTAGCAGGAACTGGCCCGCCAAGAATTGGTCCTTTCCTCACTCCACAAGATTTCAAAGGGGCAGGAATAGACGTTCCAGAGGCAGAAACCAAACCAGAGGAAGTGCCTACAGAGGACGACAGTGGCAAGGTAACAACAGAGGCACAGACACAGCCACTGCCACTACTTCAACACAGCCACAGTGGCTTACTCCTAAAACCGCCTACCAGGGAGCAAATAGCAGCTCCACTAGGCGGAAGGTTAACTTTATTTGCAAAGAACTGGCACCACATAACAAAAGACAAGTGGATTCTGCAAATTATACATCAAGGTTACCGATTCCACTTCCACACTATACCAGTCAAGAGAGGAATGCCAAATCTACCTCCAAATCAAAAACAGAAGCTTTACAACAGATAATGGAGTTAAGCAAACATGAGAGCTGTGGAAAAGTGCCTGCAGCAGAGAAAGGAAAGGGTTCTACTCCAGACTGTTCCTAGTTCCAAGAAAGGAAAAAGTTGGAGACCAATTCTCGACCTGTCCACCTTGAATACATACATCATTGTCCCAAAATTCAAAATGCTGACCCTACAGCAACTTCTTCCCATGCTGGGCAAGGAGTGTTGGCTGGTAACTCTAGATCTCAAGGAGGCATACCTGCACGTCCCTATTCGACCAATCTGCAGAAGATACCTCAGATTTCTTGCAGGATCAGAGCACTATCAATTCTCAGCATTGCCTTTTGGCTTATCTACTGCCCAGAGTATTCACAAAATGCCTGGCATCAGTAATCGCATACTGCAGACTGCAGGAATTCATATTTACCCATACCTGGACGACTGCCTGCTCCAAGGGGACAACAAAAGCAAGTTGACAACAGATTTGCAAAGGGTCATTTACTTGCTACAAGCATTGGGATACACAGTCAATCTACAAAAGTCAAGACTGATACCATCCCAAACAAGGACATTCTTGGGAGCGGAATTGGACACAGTCAGACAGATGGCATTCCTAACTACAGAAAAACAAAAAGAACTCCCTCTTTACTTCTTGTCGCTAACAAAGCTGAACAAATTAACAGCAAGAAAAGTTCTGCAGGCCTTGGGCTTCATGGCATCATGCATAATTTTGGTTCCATTTGCCAGGCTACATATGAGAAAACTACAGTGGTACCTACGGAATTTATGGTCCCAACACAGACACAGCCTCGAAACAGAAATCCCACTAATTCCATGCTTAAAACAGGAGTTCCTATGGTGGGCCCAGGCATGCCGGTCCAACCCAGGCCTTCCCTTTCACAGATGTCAAGCAAGCCAGAGCATTACAACAGATGCTTCAGACCTAGGATGGGGGCCCACATGCTGGACAAATGCGTGCAAGGATTGTGGACTCAGGATCAACTTCACCTGCACATCAACCTAAAAGAAATGCTGGCTGTAAAACTGGCTATCCAAAAGTTCAGACCATTTCTCAAAGAGGGCCAGCTGTTGATAAGGACAGACAACACCACAGTCATGTGGTACATCAACAAACAGGGAGGCACTCATTCATACCCCTATGCAGAATGACTTTGGAACTGTGGACCCTGGCACTCAGCTACAACATCCAGCTGCAAGCAAGATTTGTACCAGGAAAAGAAAATACTCTAGCGGACATTTTAAGCAGGACCACATCAGATGCTCACGAATGGCACCTGCACCCGGACATCTTCAGGACCATTACAAAGAAGTGGGGAATGCCTCAGATAGATCTATTTGCATCTCCTCACAATCACCAACTCAAAAAATTCTGCACAAGGACATTCCACCCACTAGCATGGAAAGTGGATTCGCTCTCCTTCAGCTGGAAGGGCCTAACAGTTTATGCATTTCCACCTCTCCCCTTGATACACAAAGTACTCCTAAAAATCAAGGAAGAACATCCAAGGATAATCCTGATAGCTCCAAACTGGCCAAGACAGCACTGGTATCCACTACTAAGGAGCTTGTCTCGGAACAATATGTGGCCAATACCCCTGATGCCTTTGATGCTAACTCAGAACAACTACAGCACCATACATCCAAACCTGAAAACCTTACAACTGACTGCATGGAACATCACATAGCAGCAGCTAATCAGGAACTTTCCCAAAGAGTTAAAGACATTATTCTTGAAGCACGCAGACCTTCAACAAGAAGAAACTACGCTGGAAAATGGAAAAGGTTTGCCAGTTGGAGTTCTGAAAGAGGAAAAGATGTGTCAAACATAGATATACCTAACATCCTGGAGTATCTGGCCGAACTTCTCCATTCAGGCCTGTCCTACTCCTCCATCAAGATACATGCATCAGCTATTTCAGCAGAATACAGCTTTGATCCACCTGTTTTTTCACACCCTCTGCTCAGACAATTTCTCAGAGGAATCAAGAATGTAAAACCTCCAAGACAACCACCATTACCAGCTTGGGACTTAAACTTCGTTCTAGAAAAGTTGACACTATCACCCTTTGAGCCAGCAGCAACAGCAGACTTACAACACCTGTCGTGGAAAACTGCTTTCCTACTGGCAATTACCTCAGCAAGGAGGGTTTCAGAACTACAGGCCCTAATGGCAGTGCAACCCTTCCTAATCTTCCACCAAGATAGAGTATCCATGAGGACTAATCCAACATTTATGCCTAAGGTGGTATCCAGAGTGTCTTTAAACCAGGCAATCCACCTACCTACCTTCTTTCCCAACCCACAAAACAGAGGGAAAGAATACTGCATACCTTGGATGTACATAGACAGCTACGCTACTACTTGGACAGAACCAAAAGCAGCAGAAAGACTGACCAACTTTTGTGGCCTATGCAACAGGAAGAGAGGAAAAGCTATTTCCAAACAGACGATCTCCAAATGGATAGGAAATTGCATACGATTCTGTTACTCCTTCCATGGAAAACCAATTCCACAGAACATAAGACCTCATTCTACAAGGGCAACAGCCACTACCACAGCCTTCTTACGAGGAGTGGCTACCAAAGACATTATTGAGGCGGCTACTTGGACCTCCGTGCATACATTTGCCAAGCATTACAATTTGCCTCTATATTCCAGATCGAGCAGGGTTTGCCACTGCTGTACTGCAAGGGATCCTAAACACACCATAATCTATCTTTATCCTCCTCCCCTAGTTGGCTATGGTATTCTACCCAGCTGTTATGACTGCAGATGCATCCATGAAGGACATAGTACAGTTTTGTACCTACCATAAATGTAGATGTCCGAACTGGATAGCATCTGCAGTCAGGATTACCCTCCCTCCTTCCCTCTGAGGTACTCCTAGGGTGTTTACCCTCCTAATAGCTAGCTGATGGGGGGGGAGTCTTTTATGGTGTATTTGTTTGTATATATGTACATACATGCTTATTTTTGTGGTTACCTCTATCCTTTTGGAAACATTGGCATCTATCCAAAATTTTTAGCCTTCAGGAGGGCTTCTGGCATCTGGGGCAAGAAACACTGAGGAAGATGGCGTCGGCTGATGCCTTTATACCCGAAGTCCAACAGAGATGACGTCGGATGAAGAGCGACATCAGCCGAAGCCGGACCCGGACTTTGGAATCCGGCCGACTGACGGGCTGCCTGACGACAGGACAACCCAGCTGTTATGACTGCAGATGCTATCCAGTTCGGACATCTACATTTATGGTAGGTACAAAACTGTACTTTATGATGCATTGGAAGCTTCATGTAGGTCAGCTATGACAGGGGCCGTCATACGTAGACATGCTTGGTTGAAAGAACAGACATTGCCAGATCATGTTAAAATAAAGCTTCTAGATGCACCTCTGGAAAAAGATAAGCTATTTGGTGCTAATGCACAGGGTGTGTTGAAATCAATAGAGGAAAATGCTAAATCAGTACAAACAGTCAAAGATTTCCTCCATGTTCAGCCACCAAGGTTCAGCAGGAATTGGCCTTCAAAGAATTGGTCCTTTCCAGACACTGACAAGTTCCAAAGGGGAAAAAAACAGGCGTGCTCGAGGTAGAGGGCAATACCGAGGCTCCTACAGGGGCCGCCAATGGCAACCAACAAATCAGAGAAGTGGCGCTGCTCCACAGGTACAACCACAGTGACTTGACTTTGACACCGCCGACCAAGGCTCAAAGAGAAGCACCTTTAGGCGGAAAATTATCCTTATTTTCAAAAAATTGGCACATTTTTACAAAGGACAAATGGATTTTGGACATAATAGACAAAGGTTACAGGTTCCACTTCCATACCTTTGCCAGCAAGACAAGGCATGCCAAACCTGCCACACAATCAAAGGGCAGAGGCACTCTTACAAGTTTCAAAGCTACTACAAATCAAAGCAATAGAAAAGTTTCCTCCTCAGGAACAAGGCCAGGGATTCTACTCAAGACTGTTCCTTGTTCCAAGAAAAGAAAAGCAATGGAGACCTATACTAGACTTGTCCGCTCTAAACACTTTTCTCATTGTGCCAAAATTCAAAATGCTGATGTTACAGCAACTCCTTCCCATGCTGGGCAAGGGGTCTTGGCTGGTTACTCTGGACCTCAAGGAGGCATACCTGCATGTCCCAATCAGACACAGCTGCAGAAGATACCTCAGATTTCTTGCAGGGCCAGAGCATTATCAATTCTCAGCATTGCCTTTTGGCTTATCTACTGTGCTCAGAGTATTCACGAAATGTCTGGCATCAGTAATTGCGCTCTGCAGACTCCAAGGGATACAAATATACCCTTACCTGGACGACTGCCTTATTCAAGCAGACAGCAAGCAAGCCTTGATAAGAAACTTGGACTATGTCATTCATCTACTGCAGGGTTTGGGATACACAGTCAACATTCAAAAATCAAGACTACTGCCATCCCAACAAATAATTTTTCTAGGAGCCAAATGACACAGATTCACAAATGGCTTTCCTCACAGAAGAAAAACAAGAACAATTACCAGTTTACTTCAAAAGCCTAGCAAAGCACACCCAGATGACTGCAAGGAAGATCCTGCAGGCCCTGGGTTACATGGCATCTTGCATTCTTCTGGTTCCACTGGCAAGACTACACATGAGAAAACTACAATGGTACCTAAAAAGTTTATGGTCTCAACACAGCCACAACTTAGAAGCAACTATTCCACTCATTCCATGTCTACAAAAGGAATTTTTGTGGTTGGCACAAGCAAGCCTGCTAAACAAAGGCATGTCCTTCAGCAAACCTCAGGCAAGCCAAACCATTACAACAGACGCCTCAGATCATGGATGGGGGGCACACATGGAGGGCAGATGCATTCAAGGGCAATGGGCTCCCCGGGAATTGCATCTGCACATCAATCAAAAAGAGATGTTGGCAGTGATTCATGCAATCGAGGCCTTCGGAAAATGTCTTCAGCAACGTCATCTGTTAATAAGGACAGACAACACCACTGTTATGTGTTACATAAACAAACAGGGAGGCACCCATTCTTACCCCCTCTGCAGACTAACAATGACTCTTTGGGAAAAGTCCCTGAAACTGAACATACAGTTGCAATCCCAGTTTGTTCCAGGCAAGGACAATGTTCTGGCGGGCAGTCTAAGCAGAAACATTATGGATCCGCACGAATGGATGTTGCATCCAGACATTTTTTCACAAATAACTCATGCATGGGGAAGGCCGGACATAGATCTCTTTGCCTCACACCTCAATCATCATCTGAAGAAGTTTTGCTCAAGGACACACCATCCTCAAGCCTGGAGAATGGATGCTCTCTCCTTCAGCTGGAATTCTCTAACAATCTATGCATTCCCACCTCTACCATTAATGACCAAGGTGTTACTGAAGATCAAAGCAGAACAACCGAAGGGCATTTTGATAGCTCCAGACTGGCCGAGGCAGCACTGGTATCCATTACTAAGGAGCATAACTCGCACCAAGCTGTGGCCCCTGCCTCAATGGCCTCTGCTTATAACTCAGCACAATTACAGGACTGTTCATCCCAACTTGCAAACATTGCAACTGACAGCTTGGAGGGTTCCATGATTTCTCCCCATATCTCTCTGTCCAAAAAAGTTCAAGAGATCTTACTGGAAGCACACAGGCCTTCCACCAGAAAAAATTATTCAGCCAAATGGAAGAGATTCAACATCTGGAATGCCAACAGGGGTCAGGATGCATCAGTAATGAGCATTCCACAGATACTAGATTACTTGGCAGAAATGCTTCACAATGGCCTTTCATATTCTTCCATAAAAATACACGCTTCAGCAATTTCAGCAAAATACAACTGTGATCCACCTGTGTTTTCACATCCTTTGCTAAGACAGTTTCTAAGAGGGATAAAGAATATCAAACCTCCAAGGAAACCACCAGTGCCTGCATGGGACCTCAACTTCATCTTGGAAAAATTAACCCTTCCACCTTTTGAGCCAGCAGCATCTTCAGAATTGCAATTTCTCTCCTGGAAAACAGTTTTCCTGTTGGAAATTACTTCAGCTAGAAGAGTCTCGGAGATACAGGCCCTCATGGCAGTACCTCCATTTCTCATTTTCCATCAGGACAAAGTCTCTTTAAGAACCAATCCTTCATTCATGCCAAAGGTGATATCCAGTATTTCTCTAAATCAAGCAATTCACCTGCCTGCTTTCTTTCACAATCCTCAAAATAAAGGAGAAAAGCTTGTGCACACTGTGGACATACACAGACAATTGCGCTACTACTTGGACAGAACAAAGGCCAACAGAAAGTCAGACCAACTATTTGTAGCCTACGCAGCTGGAGTACAAGGAAAGGCAATTTCCAAGTCAACAATTTCAAAATGGATTGGAAACTGCATCAGATTCTGCTACTCTTTCCATGGAAAAGGTGTGCCAGCCAATATCAGGCCACACTCCACCAGAGCTACAGCCACCTCCACAGCCTTTCTAAGAAGAGTGGCTACAAAGGACATTCTAGAAGCTGCTACATGGAGCTCTGTGCATACATTTTCCAAGTGTTACAACCTGCCTTTATATTCCAGATCCCGAGCAGGCTTTGCTTCGGAAGTCCTGCAGGGCATTTTAGCTACACCATCCTTATCTTAGACCCTACCACCCCCAGCTTGGCTATGGTATTCAACCCATATGTAAGGACTGCAGTTGCATTCTTGAAGGACATAGTACAGTTTTGTACCGACCATAAATGTAGATGTCCAATAGATATGCACCTGCAGTCAGGTTTTCCCTCCCTCCTACCCCTCTGTTATTCTCTTTTTTGGGTCCACTCCCCCTTTCTCAAATTAGCTGGGGATATCTATTATGGTGTATCTGTTTATTACTGTTGTGCATGTCTGGATTTTTTATCCATTCTCTAAATTTAGCCTTCCTTGGAGGGCACCTGGCATCTGGGGCAAGAAACACTGAAGAAGATGGCGTCGACTGATGCTTTTATACCCTGGCTGCTCTGACGTCAGGTAGGAGCCGACATCAGCCGACACCGGACCCAAACTTTGGAATCTGGCCGATTGAAGGGCTGCCTGAGGCAGGACAACCCATATGTAAGGACTGCAGTTGCATATCTATCGGACATCTACATTTATGGTAGGTACAAAACTGTACTTTTTTACAAGTACAGCCACCTAGGTTTAGTACAGCCACCTAGGTTTAGTACACACTGGCCTACAAAAAATTGATCCTTTCCTGTGTCAGACAGACCTCAAAGGGGCAGAACCAGACGCCCAAGGGGCAGATCCCAGGCACAAGGTTCTTATAGGTCAAAACAATGGGGTGCTTCTATCTCCAAAGCTGGAGAAGATAAAGCACAAACTTACAGAAAGCAGTCCCAATGACTTTCCCCTGCCAGCACCAAGCACTTATCTTCTGGCAGCACCCTTAGGGGGGAAATTAGCACTTTTTGCTCAAACATGGCACATTATAACCCAGGACAAATAGGTTCTGAATATAGTGCCACAAGGCTAAAAATTCCATTTCCTTACTCTGCCAAAGGCAAACGGCTGGCCAGATCTGCCAAAAAATCAATGGACAGAGGCACAAAAACAAGTTTCATCCCTCATGGACATGGGGGTCATTCAGCAAGTACCAGAGCAAGAGCAGGTCCAGGATTTTACTCAAGACTGTTCCTGGTACCCAGAAAGGACCTTGCCTGGAGGCCAATACTGGACCTATCTATTCTGAAGACATTCCTGGATATTCCAAAATTCAAAATGTTGACTTTGCAGCAGCTTCTAACCATGCTGGCTAGAACGCTTGGCTTGTGACTTTAGACCCAAAAGAGGCATACCCGCATGTTTCAGTCAGACAATCGTGCAGTAGACATCTCAGATTCAAGGCTGGTTCAATTCATTACCAATTCTCTGCACTGCCCTTTGGCTTATCTACTGCCCCCATGGTCTTTACAAAGTGCCTGGCACCAGTAATTGCATTCTGCAGACAAAGAGGAATACAAATATACCCTTACTTGGGCGACTGTCTAATTCAAGCAGAGAACAAGGACATTCTTCTTCAACATCTGGCATTTGTGAAAAGACTACTAACATGCCTAGGGTACACAGTCAACAAAAAGAAATCAAAACTAGTACCCTCTCAAGATATAACATTCCTGGGTGCAAGCTTGAATACAACTGCCCAGATGGTTTATCTCACGCCAGACAAACAAAGGCAACTGACTACCTATTTCACAATGTTGGCAACAAAGGCCCAGTTATCTGCAAGAAAAATTCTGCAGGCTTTGGGCTTCATGGCATCCTGCATCCTACTAATTCCATATGCAAGACTGTATATGAGGAAACTTCAATGGTACCTAAAAAGTGTTTGGACTCAACATTGCCACAGCCTGGAAACAATGATTACTCTCATTCCCTGCCGTCACCAGAACAAGGGACAGCCATTCACATTACCCCCAGCCAGGCAGACACTAATGATGGATGGATCAGATTATGCTTTGGGGGCCCACATGGCAGGCAGATGCATTCAGGGCACATGGACCTCAAACCAAACGCATCTACATATCAATCAATCAAGAGATGCTAGCTGTTCTAAATGCCCTGACAGCCTTCAAGGACCTACTTCATCCGGGACAGCTGCTGATAAAGACAAGACAACACCACGGTCATGTGGTATATAAACAAGCAGGGGGGCACACATTCTTACCCCCTTTGCAGACTAGCTATGACATTGTGGGACACAGCTCTGACTTACCAAGTACATTTGCAAGTACAATTCCTGCCAGGAAAGGAAAATACTCTGGCAGACGAACTAAGCAGAAACCTCATGGATCCCCACGAGTGGCAGCTGGATCCACAAGTCTTAAACATGATAACAAGGAAATGGGGATGCCCAGACATAGACCTATTTGCCTCCCCTCACAACTACCAACTAAAAAGATTCTGCACAAGGACTTATCACAGACAAGCATGGAAAGTGGGCGCACTGTCTTTCAGCTGGAAAACCCTATCAGTATATGCCTTCCCTCGAGTGCCTGTCCTCCCCAAGGTACTCCTAAAGGTCAGACAGGAGAAACCAAAGATGATACTGATTGCCCCAGACTGGCCCTGCCAGTACTGGTATCCAATACTAAGGAACTTGTCTCGATACCCAGCTTGGACCTTACCACAATTACCTCATCTACTGTCCCAGCAAAACAATCAGATCCTGCACAGCCAACTCAGGACATTAAACCTGGCAGCATGGCAGATAATGTAATCATACAAAAAACACCTCTCAGCAAAGCTGTGATGGATGTCATTCTGGAAGCCAGAAGGCCGAGTACAAGAAAGTCTTATGCTGGAAAATGGAAAAGATCCTGTGCTTGGAACCAGGCACAAGGAACTGATACAACTGTACCAAATATTCCTCAGATTTTGCAATACTTAACTGAGATGCTGGACAAAGGCCTATCCTTTTCATCACTTAAAATTCATGCCTCTGCCATTTCGGCTCATTACAATACAGAGCCACCAATTTTTTCTCACCCTTTATTAAAGCAGTACCTCAGAGGAGCCAAACATTTAAGGCCTCCAAGGAGATCACCAATACCTGCATGGGACCTCAACAATGTCTTGGAAAAGCTCACCCTACCTCCTTTTGAGCCAGCTGCTACTGTTGATATAAAGTTTTTATCTTGGAAAACAGCTCTGCTCCTAGCAATTACTTCTGCAAGACGAGTTTCAGAACTACAGGCGCTCATGGCTGTGGAGCCTTTTATCATTTTTTATCCAGACAGGGTCTCTCTGAGGACAAACCCAACATTTATGCTTAAAGTGGTGTCCAGTGTGGTTCTTAACCAAACTATTCATCTGCCAACATTTTATCCAAATCCACAGAACAAGGGGGAGAGAATTCTGCACTCTTTGGATGTACACAGCTTAGATTCTACTTGGACAGACCAAAGCTTTCAGGAAGACAAAGCAATTACTAGTGGCATATGATGCAGGATCACAAGGAAAGGCTATCTCAAAGCAGACTATCTCAAAGTGGATAGGCCACTGCATTCGTTTATGCTATTCACACCATGGCAAAGCCAGTGCCTAAGGGCATTAGGCCACATTCCACCAGAGCTGCAGTCACTTCAGCAGTGTTTCTCAGGGGAGTTCCAACCAGAGACATTTTAGAGGCGGCTACTTGGAGTTCAGTGCACACCTTTACAAAGCATTACAATCTGCCATTCTACTCTAAATCCAGAGCAGGCTTTGCCACTGCAGTTCTGCAGGGACTCATAGCCGCTCCTAATGCTGTTTAGCGCCAGCCTCCCAACCATAGCTTTGGGACTCTACCGAAATGTAATGACTGCAACAGTGAAACACGAAGAACATAGTACTGTTGTGTACACTTACCATAAATGTAGATGTTCGAGTATATTCACTGTTGCAGTCCAGGTTACCCACCCACCATTCCCCCTTTTTTGTATGGATCCTATCTTTCCTTCTCTAATTTATACAACCTATATGGTGTATTTGCTTATAGATGAAGGTAAAATTTATATTGGTACATTTACTGTTTTTTATATTTATATATATATATATATATATATATATATATATATATATATATAAAATGTGGCTACCCTTATGCAGGACCCAAGATTTTGGAATTCAGGCCGGCTGAGGGCAACCTGCCAGCAGGATTACCCAAATGTAATGACTGCAACAGTGAATACACTAGAACATCTACTTTTATGGTAAGTGCACACAACTGTACTTTATCTGCAAGACAAATTCTGCAGGCTTTGGGGTTCATGGCATCCTGCATTCTACTAATTCCATATGCGAGACTGCATATGAGGAAACTTCAGTGATACCTAAAAAGCTTATGGAGTCAGCATTGTCACAGCCTGGAAACAATGATCCCTCTCATTCCCTGCCTACAACAGGAGTTTATTTGGTGGGCAGGGACATGTCACCAAAACAAGGGACTGTCATTCACTCTACCCCTTGCCACCGAAACCCTGACTACAGACGCGTCAGACTATACTTGGGGGCCCACCTGGCAGGGAGATGCATTCAGGGCAAATGGAGCCCAAACCAAATGCATCTACATATCAACCAGAAAGAAATGCTAGCTGTTCAGAATGCTCTGACAGCCTTCAAGGACTTACTTCATCCAGGACAACTACTGATAAAGATTGACAACACCACAGTTATGTGGTACATAAACAAGCAGGGGGGGTGTACCCATTCCTACCCCCTTTGTAGACTAGGCCTGGCCTTGTGCAACCCAGCCTTGACTTAACAAATACATCTTCAAGCTCAATTCCTGCCAGGAAAGCAAAATACTCTGGCAGACGACCTAATCTTATGGACCCGCACGAATGGAAACTGGATCCACAAATCTTCAGCATGTTAACACAGAAATGGGGAAGCCCAGACATAGATCAATTTGCCTCTCCCCAAAACTGTCATTTGGACAAATTCTGCACAAGAACTCATCACAAAAAAAGCATGGAAAGTGGATGCTCTATCCTTCAGCTGGAAAAATCTATCAGTCTATGCTTTTCACCGTCTGCCTCTACTCTCCAAGGTCTTACTAAAAGTCAGACAGAAAAAAACAAAAATGATTCTAATTGCTCTGGACTGGCCTCGCCAACACTGGTACCCTCTTCTAAGGAATATGTCACACCTTCCTCCGTACTTGCTTCAAATACCTCATGTATTGCCTCAGCAGAACTATTAGATTCTGCGCACTCAGCTCCAAACTCTGAATCTTTTACCATGGCTAATCACTAATTATTCAAACCACATCTCTCAGTAAACCTGTGATGGATGTCTTTTTGGAAGCCAGAAGGCGTCATACCAGAAAATCTTATGCTGATAAATGAAAGAGATTCTGTGCTTGGAACCAAGCACAAGGAGTAGACACAGCAAAGCCCAATGTTTCTCAGATTTTACAATACTTAACTGAGATGCTTGACAAGGGCCTATCTTTTTCTTCAATAAAAATCCATGCCTCCTCCATCTCGGCTCATTACAACACAGAGCCTCCCCTGTTTTCTCATCCTCTGCTAGAACAGCATCTCAGAGGGGCCAAAAATTTAAGGTCTCCCAGGAAAGCGCAAACTCCTGCATGGGACCTCAATTTTGTGCTGGAAAAACTCACCCTGCCTCCTTTTGAACCAGTAGCTTCTGCAGATATAAAATTTCTTTCTTGGAAGATAGCTTTTCTTTTGGCAGTCACTTCAGCTAGAAGGGTTTCAGAAAGTACAGTTGTGTACACTTACCATAAATGTAGATGTTCGAGTTTATTCACTGTTACAGTCATTACATTCGGGTAATCGGTTGGCAGGTTGCCCTCAGTCGGCCTGAATAACAAAGTCTTGGGTCCTGCGTCAGTTGCTGTCTCCTCTTCCATGACGTCAGGTTGTCAGGGGTATAAAACATGCAGCCGACACCAGTTTATTCAGTTTTTCTTGCCCCAGATGTCAGGTGCCCCCCAAATGGGGAGCAAAAAAATATATATATGTATTTTATATATATATATATATATATATATATATATATATATATATAAAAACAGTAAAACTATATAAATTTACTTTTAGAAACATAAACTTTACCTTCATCTAAAAGCAAATACACCACAAAGGCGTTTGTGTATAGTGAAGGAAAGAAAAGGTATAGAAAGGGGGCTGGCGGGTGGGTAACCCCGACTGCAACAGTTAATACACTCAAACATCTACATTTATGGTAAGTGTACACAACTGTACTATGTTCTTTGTGTTTCACTGTTGCAGTCATTACATTTGGGTAGAATCCCAAAGCTACGGATGGGAGGATGGAAGTAAACAGCATTAGGAGTGGCTGTAAGACCCTGCAGAACTGTACTGGCAAAGCCTGCCCTGGATTTGGAGAAGAGGCAAATTATAATGCTTTGTGAAGGTATGAACAGAGCTCCAAGTAGCAGCTTCTAGAATGTCTTTGGTTGGAACCCCTCTGAGAAAAGCTGCTGAAGTAGATTTCTGGTGGAATGTGATCTGATCCCCTTGGGCACAGGTTTACCATGGTGCAAGTAGCAGAAACAAATGCAGTGACTTATCCACGTAGAAATAGTCTGCTTTGATATGGACTTCTCCTCTGACCCTGCAGCAAATACTACCAGTTAGTTGCTCAGACGTTCTTGGAGATTTGGTCCTGTTTAAGTAGAATCATAGTTGTCTGTGTACATCCAATGAATGCAGAGTCCGCTCCCCCTTGTTCTGCGGATTTGGGTATAATTTTGGCAGGTGAATGGTCTGGTTAAGAGCCACACTGGATACCACCTTAGACATAAAAGAAGGATTGGTCCTGAGGGACACCCTGTCCGGGTAAAATATAATAAAAGGCACCACTGCCATGAGAGCCTGTAGTTCTGAAACCCTTCTTGCTGAAGTGACTGCCAAGAGAAAAGCTGTTTTCCAAGATAGAAATTTTATATCCGCAGTAGCTGCTGGTTCAAAAGGAGGCAGGGTGAGTTTTTCCAGCACAAAATTGAGGTCCCATGCAGGAGTTGGTGATCTTCTGGGAGGCCTTAAATTTTGATCCCCTCTAAGATTCTGTTTAAGCAGAGGATGAGAAAAGAGGGGAGGCTTTGTGTTGTAATGAGCTGAGATGGCAGATGCATGGATTTTTATTGAAGAAAAAGATAGGCCCTTGTCAAGCATCTCAGTCAAATATTGTAAAATCTGAGGAATATTGGGCTTTGCTCTGTCTGTTCCTTGTGCTTGGTTCCAAGCACAGAATCTCTTCCATTTATCAGCTTAAGATTTTCTAGTACTAGGCCTTCTGGCTTCCAAAATGACATCCATCACAGATTTACTGAGAGGTGGTGTTTGAATAATTAGTTGATTAGCCATACTGCAAGATTCAGAGTTTGAGGCTGAGTGTGCAGAATTTGATAGTTCCGCTGAGACAGTCGATGAGGTATTTGAGGCAAGTATCATGGAGGAAGCTGAGACATATTCCTTAGAAGTGGGTACCAGTGCTGGCGAGGCCAGTCCAGAGCAACTAGGATCATTTTTGTTTTTTCCTGTCTGACTTTTGGTAAGAAGACCTTGGAGAGTAGAGGCAGAGGAGGAAAGGCATAGACTAACAGGTTTTTCCAGCTGAAGGATAGGGCTTCTGCTTTCCATGCTTTTTTGTGATGAGTTCTTGTGCAGAATTTGTCCAACTGATAATTTTGGGGAGAGGCAAATACATCTATGTCTGGTTTCCCCCATTTCTGTGTTAACATTCTGAAGATTTGTGGATCCAGTTTCCATTCGTGCGGGTCCATAAGATTCGTCTGCTAGAGTATTTTGCTTTCCTGGCAGGAATTGAACTTGAAGATGTATTTGGTAAGTCAAGGCTGTGTTCCACAAGGCCATGGCTAGTCTGCAAAGGGAGGTAGGAATGTGTACCCCCCCTGCTTGTTTATGTACCTGTGGTGTTGTCAGTCCTTATCAGCAGATGTTCATCGTGTTACACTGCTGCAGTCATCACTTTTGGGTTATCGAACCCCAACGCCTGCAGAATTTGTCTTGCAGATAATTGGGTTTTTGTCGCCATTTGTTTGAAGTATGTTGTCAGTTGCCTTTGTTTGTCTGGAGTGAGGTAAGCCAGCTGGGCAGTTGTATTCAAGCTTGCACCCAGGAATGTAATTATTTGGGAGGGTACCAGTTGTGATTTCTTTTCGTTTATGGTGTACCCTAGGCATGCTAGAAGCTTTTTACAAATGCCAGATGTTGAAGAAGAGTGTCGTTGTCCTCTGCTTGAATGAGACAGTCGTCCAGATATGGATAAAATTGAATGCTTCTTTGTCTGTAGAATGCAATTCCTGGTGCCAGGCACTTTGTAAAGACCCTGGGCGCAGTAGATAAGCCAAAGGGCAGTGCAGAAAATTGGTAATGCAAAAAACCTGCTTTGAAGCGGAGGTATCATCTGCATAATTCCCTTATTGGGATATGCAGGTATACCTCTTTTAAGTCTAGAGTTACTAACCAAGCATTCCTGCCTAGCATAGGCAGTAGCTGTTGTAAAGTCAGCATTTTGAATTTTGGAATGTCCAGGAACGTGTTCAAGATCGATAAGTCCAGTATCGGACACCATGAATTGTCTTTTCTGAGTACCAGGAAAAGTCTTGAATAAGAACCTTGTCCTTTTTCCTTTTCTGGTACCGGTTGAGTAGCCCCCATATCCATGAGGGACATGACTTGTTTCTGGGCCTCCGCCCACTGGTTTTGTGGCAGATCCGGCCATCCGTTTGGAATTGGCAAAGTATGGAAATGAAATCTGTATCCCTGGGATACTATGTTTAGCACCCACTTGTCCTGGGTAATTAACTGCCAGTTTTGAGCATGAAGTGCTAGTTTTCCCTCCATGGGGGCTGCCAAAAGATAAGTGCATGGTGATGGTAGAGGAAAGTCATTGAGACTGCTTACTGTAGGGTTGTGCTTTGTTTCCTCCAGATTTGGAGGTGGAGGCACCCCATTGCTTTGACCTGTAAGAACCCTGTGATTGCTATCTGGAGCCTTTTGAGTGCCTGGATTTGCCTTGAGTGGCTCTGTTGGACACAGGAAAGGACCAGTTTTTTGTAGGCCAGTATCTACTGAACCTGGGTGGCTACACTTGTAAGAAACCTTTTACAGTTTGCATAGATTTAGCTTTGTCTTCCATTTTCTTTAAAACCTCTTCTGCCTTATTACCAAGCAGAATATCATGCTGCAAAGGGGCATCCAGCAATTTAGCTTTAACATGATCGGGCAGATTTTTCTCCTTGAGCCAGGCATGCCTTCTAATCACAGACCCAGTAACGGCGGCCCTACAAGAGGGCCTCCAAGGAATCAAAACCACATTGCAAAGTATGCTTTCCAACCTGTTCTGCAGAATGCAATAATTCCGGTCACACTTTATTTTCCACGCAATCAGAAATCAACATCATTTTCTGTTTCAGTAAGCCCATAACATGCTGTTGATATTTAAGCATATGAAACTGGCAGTTTAAGGCCAAGGTTGCAGACGTATAAACCTTCTTTCCCCATCTATCCAGTGCCCTAGAATCTCTATCAAAGGGGGTAGGATTTTTGGCTGTAGATGCCTTTACACTCTTGGGACCCTGAGAAATAGTCTCAGGATCAGCAGCAGGATTTTTGAATAGAAATTTGTGGGAGTCAGGAACCCTGTAATATCTGTCTGGCTTACTAGGAGCCGGAGGCAGGGAATCAGGAGCCATGCTTGATTCCGAAAACGCATCAACAATGTCTAATGCAGAAGGTATTGCGAAAGGCCTATGCTGAGGAAGAAGAAAGAAATCCCTAAGCCTCTTTTTTGATTCAGAGAAGTCCTGACTCCCAGTGAAAATGTTCTCTTAAAGTATCCAAAGTCTCTCCAAAAGAGTAATCCTGCGGAGGAGATGCAGATGGGAGGGTTCCTCTGCATCAGAATCCTCATAGGGTGGAATAGAAAATTCCTGATCAGAAGAGGAATCAGAAGAAATGGAAACCTGATCTGAAGATTCATAATCAGTGCCTTGCCTAAGCCTGTTCAAGGTAATTAAATCCTCAGCCATTTTGATCATTTGTTTTTTTGGCATATGAGCACGTGGCTCATGCATCAGTTTTTTAGACACAGAAGTTTTTTTGACCTTGTTTTTGTTGCTGGCGTCGGTTTAATAGAAAAATGTTGAGGCCTGAAAACACCCTCAGTAGCCGGTGCTTGCTCAGTGGCTCCGGACCCATCCAAGGGAAGAGACATCAGCGTATTCAATACTCAGAATCTCGCTGCATACCGGACTCTGAATGAGTCTTAGCAGAGGCCTGCGACTCAAAAGTAGCGGGTATCGGGCTGCGAAAGTGCCTCACTGAGTACCGGCGACTGGCTTAGGAGAAGCTTCGTCGTCGGTTTTGGACCTCGACGGTCTGTCTCTGTCTTTTTCTTTGAGTTTTTTGTGAACTCTGGTAGTTGGATTGCTAACTGACGACATTTCAGGATAATTAAATCTTGAACCAAAATATTTAGAAGCAAAAATATATCGACACTTAATAGTACGTTGGTTAAATCTAGCACAAAACCGACAGCAAGATATGTTGTGATCTAGGCCTAGGCAAGGAATACAGTACGAATGAAAATCATTATGAGGTATTTGCTTCCCACAAGTAATGCAATTATTAACTTTTACTGACATCTGTAAGCAGCAAGAAAAAGTTTCCCCAATGGGGTACTTAGCTTTAATTTGAAGATTTTGGTTCTGAAACACAAATACGAAAATTTCAGGAGTTGGCTGACCGGCACTTGCGATCTGCTTCTGCTTCGGGCACCGCGCGGCAAGAAAGACTGAATAAAATAGCGTCGGCTGCATGTTTTATACCCCCAACAACCTGACATCATGGAAGAGGAACAGGACAAACTATTAAAACGAAAAACCAAGATGAACAGGAGCTACGTAAAATAGGACAATTTAATAGTGTTAGCGCTTTCGGAAATAGACTGTGATTTTCCTTCTTCAGACAAAGAACAATCAAATTCAAGTGCTTTTAAATGAAAAAAATCTACATATCAATTGATTAATTACATGAAATGAAACTCAAAATTTAAAGTGAAAGACTGCATTAGCTTAAAATCCTCCAAAGAGTTACAACCAAGTAGAGCTAAATAAAACCTAACTAAGCAACCCTTAGTTTGCCATTAATCATCACAAACTACATACATATATATTGACTACAAAATCTAAAATAGCAGTTAATTTATAACTATTATGATTATTAATAAAATAACCAAAAAATCTAAAATAGTTAAAACACAAATAACAATAACAAAGAGAAACTGTCAATAAATATAATTTCACCTTTTTAAAGACAAAAGCAAGAAACATTTTATCGAAACGGTTTCATTCAGACCTGGGGGCAAATAGGCTGCAGTAATGATTTGCCACCTTAATTCTTCAATTTCCAAATTGATTTGCCAAGGGCCACCTCTCTCATCTATGCTTATCTGCTTTAATACAGAAAACTTAAAGCAATGGTCTGGGAAATCAACAATATGCCTAATGTAATGACTGCAACAGTGAAACATGAAGAACATAGTACAGTTGTGTACACTTACCATAAATGTAGATGTTCGAGTGTATTCACTGTTGCAGTCTGGGTTACCCACCTGCCAGCCCCCTTTCTATACCTTTTTATTCCTTCACTATACTCAAAAGCCTTTGTGGTGTATTTGTTTTTAGTTGAAGGTAAGATGTTCATCGTGTTACCCTGCTGCAGTCATCAGACTTGGGTTATCCTGTCGTCAGGCAGTCCCGCAGTCACATCTGGGGCAAGAAAAAGTGATTAAAATGGTGTCGGCCGCATGTTTTATACCCCTGATGACCTGACATCTTGGAAGAAGAGACAGTAACCGACGCAGGACCCAAGACTATATTCAGGCCGACTGAGGGTAACCTGCTAGCAGATTACCCAAATGTATTGAAAAACGAAAAACCAAGACGAACAGGAGCTACGTAAAATAGGACAATTTAATAGTGTTAGCGCTTTCGGAAATAGACTGTGATTTTCCTTCTTCAGACAAAGAACAATCAAATTCAAGTGCTTTTAAATGAAAAAATCTACATATCAATTGATTAATTACATGAAATGAAACTCAAAATTTAAAGTGAAAGACTGCATTAGCTTAAAATCCTCCAAAGAGTTACAACCAAGTAGAGCTAAATAAAACCTAACTAAGCAACCCTTAGTTTGCCATTAATCATCACAAACTACATACATATATATTGACTACAAAATCTAAAATAGCAGTTAATTTATAACTATTATGATTATTAATAAAATAACCAAAAAATCTAAAATAGTTAAAACACAAATAACAATAACAAAGAGAAACTGTCAATAAATATAATTTCACCTTTTTAAAGACAAAAGCAAGAAACATTTTATCGAAACGGTTTCATTCAGACCTGGGGGCAAATAGGCTGCAGTAATGATTTGCCACCTTAATTCTTCAATTTCCAAATTGATTTGCCAAGGGCCACCTCTCTCATCTATGCTTATCTGCTTTAATACAGAAAACTTAAAGCAATGGTCTGGGAAATCAACAATATGCCTAGCTAGGGCATTGGTTATGTCCCTCCTACTTATGGCGTACAGGTGTTCATATATACGTTGTTTTAGCTTCCTTTCGGTCTTGCCGATATAGAAAGCTTTACAAGCTTGGCAACATGCACAATAAACCACTCCCTTTGTCTCACATGAAAATTTTCCCTGGACTTTATAAAAGCTGTCCCTAATCTTAAATTGATAAGCCAGATTTAAGTGCTTACATTGATGGCACATTCCACACTTAAACATACCCTTGTTTTTGTTGGATAATGGTTTGGTGGAGTATTGCAACAAAATCTTCAAATTTTGGCCTCGTCTAAAGGTAATTTTTGGTTTGTTGCCAAGGACTTTATATAAAGTCGTATCCTCTATAACGAGAGTCCAGTTCTTATAAAGGGTCTCCCTGATAAAAGAGTGGTCCAAATTGTATGAACATAAAAAACTGGTGGTGTGACAATTAGTATCAATAGTTAAAATATCCTGGGCCTCTCCAACCAAGGTTTCCAGTTCTACCAAACCCCCAGTAGATAATAATGGCTTAAAGTAGCCAGAATGACGTTCAGTGATTACTTCAGTGGAAATGTTGGAGACTAGACTCAACGGGTAGCCCCTCCTAAGAAACATTACAAACTACTGACAGTTGATGTAAGGGACCTGTACACTGTGATCCCCCAAGAATTGGGGATCGAGTGGATTAGAGATTTCTTACAAGCAAGGAAAATTGACAATAACACCATTTATGTCGTAGAAACCCTGTTGGAGTTAGTTTTGTTTAACAACTTTGTGTGGCTTGAAGGAAACTTCTTTCTTCAAAAATCAGGGGTAGCTATGGGGTCTCCCTGTGGTGGCAGTTTTGCTAACTGTATAATGGCACACTGGGAGACCACCATGCTTTTCAAAATCCCATTTTTAAGAACAATGTTGCTTGGTATACAAGATACCAAGACGACATGTTCATTTTATGGAAAGGCCCCATTGAACTAGTGCAAGATTTTGTCAACATAATTACTGCCTCAACCAACTTTTTGGAGTTCACCTTTAATTTGGAAAGTGAAACCATCAACTTTCTTGATATTCGTATTCATAAGGATGTGGTTAGAAGCAGATTTAAAAGCACAATTTATAGGAAGCCCACTTATTCTAACTCCTTTCTCCATTTTTCTAGCTGTCACCCCTACCACCAAAAGAGAGCAGTGGTTAAGGGGCAGATGGTGAGGGCAGCCAGAATGATCTCAGACGATTCCGATTGTATTGAAGAATGTGGTCTGCTTGAAAAAATGTTTCTTAGGAGGGGCTACCCGTTGAGTCTAGTCTCCAACATTTCCACTGAAGTAATCACTAAACGTCATTCTGGCTACTTTAAGCCATTATTATCTACTGGGGATTTGGTAGAACTGGAAACCTTGGTTGGAGAGGCCCAGGATATTTTAACTATTAATACTAATTGTCACACCACCAGCTTTTTATGTACATACAATTTGGACCACTCTTTTATCAGGGAGACCCTTTATAAGAACTGGACTCTCGTTATAGAGGATACGTCTTTATATAAAGTCCTTGGCAACAAACCAAAAATTACCTTTAGACGAGGCCAAAATTTGAAGATTTTGTTGCAATACTCCACCAAACCATTATCCAACAAAAACAAGGGTATGTTTAAGTGTGGAATGTGCCATCAATGTAAGCACTTAAATCTGGCTTATCAATTTAAGATTAGGGACAGCTTTTAAAAAGTCCAGGGCAAATTTTCATGTGAGACAAAGGGAGTGGTTTATTGTGCATGTTGCCAAGCTTGTAAAGCTTTCTATATCGGCAAGACCGAAAGGAAGCTAAAACAACGTATATATGAACACCTGTACGCCATAAGTAGGAGGGACATAACCAATGCTCTAGCTAGGCATATTGTTGATTTCCCAGACCATTGCTTTAAGTTTTCTGTATTAAAGCAGATAAGCATAGATGAGAGAGGTGGCCCTTGGCAAATCAATTTGGAAATTGAAGAATTAAAGTGGCAAATCATTACTGCAGCCTATTTGCCCCCAGGTCTGAATTAAACAGTTTCGATAAAATGTTTCTTGCTTTTGTCTTTAAAAAGGTGAAATTATATTTATTGACTGTTTCTCTTTGTTATTGTTATTTGTGTTTCAACTATTTTAGATTTTTTGGTTATTTTATTAATAATCATAATAGTTATAAATTAACTGCTATTTTAGATTTTGTAGTCAATATATATGTATGTAGTTTGTGATGATTAATCGCAAACTAAGGGTTGCTTAGTTAGGTTTTATTTAGCTCTACTTGGTTGTAACTCTTTGGAAGATTTTAAGCTAATGTAGTCTTTCACTTTAAATTTTGAGTTTCATTTCATGTAATTAATCAATTGATATGTAGATTTTTTCATTTAAAAGCACTTGAATTTGATTGTTTTTGTCTGAAGAAGGAAAAGCACAGTCTATTTCCGAAAGCACTAACACTGTTAAATTGTCCTATTTTACGTAGCTCCTGTTCGTCTTGGTTTTTCGTTTTAATATCATGGAAGAGGAGACAGCAACTGACACAGGACGTAAGACTTTGTTATTCAGGCCGACTGAGGGCATCCTGCCAGCAGATGACCCAAATGGTAATGACTGCAACACTAAAACACGAAGAACATCTACAGGCTCTCATGGCAGTGGAGCCTTTCATTATTTTCTACCCAGACAAGGGTGGCTGTCAGGACCAATTCTTTTATGCTTAATGTGGTATCCAATGTGGCTCTATTCACCTGCCAACTTTTTTCCCAAGTCCGCAGAACAACAAGGGGGAGCAATTCTGCACTCATTGGATGTACACACACAACTAAGATTCTACTTAAACAGGAAAAAATTTCTAAAAGTCTGAGCAACTACTGGTAGCATTTGCTGCAGGATCAGAGGGGAAGGCTATATCAAAGCTGACTATTTCTAAATGGATAAGCCATTGCATTAATTTCTGCAATATGCACCATGGTAAACTTGTGCCCAAGGGGATCAGATCCCATTCCACCAGGGCTGCCTCTACTTCAGCAGCTTTTCTCAGACAGGTCCCTATCAGAGACATTCTAGAAGCTGCTACTTGGAGCTCAGTTCATACGTTCACAAAGCATTATCATTTACCTCTCTTCTCTAAATCCAGGGCAGGCTTTGCCACTGCAGTCCTGCAGGGCCTTATAGCTGCTCCTAATGCTGTTTAGTTCCATCCTCCCATCCATAGCTTTGGGATTCTACCCAAATGTAATGACTGCAGCAGTGAAACATGAAGAACATAGTACAGTTGTGTACACTTACCATAAATGTAGATGTTCGAGTGTATTCACTGTTGCAGTCTGGGTTACCCACCTGCCAGCCCCCTTTCTATACCTTTTTATTCCTTCACTATACTCAAAAGCCTTTGTGGTGTATTTGTTTTTAGTTGAAGGTAAGATGTTCATCGTGTTACCCGGCTGCAGTCATCAGACTTGGGTTATCCTGTCGTCAGGCAGTCCCGCAGTCGCATCTGGGGCAAGAAAAAGTGATTAAAATGGTGTCGGCCGCATGTTTTATACCCCTGATGACCTGACGTCTTGGAAGAAGAGACAGTAACCGACGCAGGACCCAAGACTATATTCAGGCCGACTGAGGGTAACCTGCTAGCAGATTACCCAAATGTAATGACTGCAACAGTGAATACACTCTAACATCTACATTTATGGTAAGTGTACACAACTGTACGTTTTTAGCTCCCCATTTGGGGGGGCACCTGACATCTGGGGCAATAAACCTTATGTAATGGCGTCAGCTGCATGTTTTATACCCCTGATGACCTGACTCATGGAAGAAGTGACAGCAACCGACGCAGGACCCAAGTCTTTGTTAATCAGGCCGACTGAGGGCAACCTGCCAGCAGATTACCCAAATGGTAATGACTGCAACAGTGACACTCCATCTACATTTATGGTATGTGTATACAACTGTACTTTTTGCATCCACAATTGCAAACCTTAATCTTGCAGCCTGGCTTATTCCTTGAATACTCCACCAGCAACTCTTAAGTAAACAGGTGCTGGACATCATTCTTGAAGCCAGAAGGCCTAGTACTAGGAAATCCTATGCGGAAAAGTGGAAAAGATATTGTACTTGGATTTATTCTAAAGGAAAGGACACAGCTGTGCCCTCCTTACTTCTAACCCTGAATTACCTAGCAGAGCTACTCCACAGAGGCCTGTCCTTCTCCTCCATTAAGATTCATGCCTCTGCCTTTTCGGCTCATTACAATACTGAGCCCACCTCTATTTTCTCACCCTCTCATCAAACAGTTCCTGAGAGGGTCTAACAACTTATGGCCCCCAAGGAGAGCACCCACCCCTGCTTGGGACCTTAACTTTGTACTGGAAAAAGCTCACACTGTCCTCTTTTGAACCTGCTGCTTCCGCAGAGTTAAAATTCCTCTCTTGGAAAACACCCTTGATTCTAGCCATCACTTCAGCTAGAAGAATGTCTGAGATACAGGCACTAATGGCTGTGGAACCCTTTATTATCTTCCATGCTGACAGGGTTTCCCTCAGGACTAACCCGTCCTTTATGCCTAAGGTGGTGTCTAGTGTGGCCCTAAATCAATCCGTCCATTTGCCAACCTTCTTCCCTAACCCTCAGAATAAAGGGGAAAAGATCTTGCACTTTTTGGACATGCACAGACAGCTCAGGTTCTACCTTGATTGGACTAAGCCTTTCAGAAAGTCTGACCAGCTGCTTGTCAGCTTTGCAACAGGGGCAGAGGGCAAGGCAATTTCTAAACAAACCATTTCCAAAGGTATAGCACACTGCATCCATTTCTGCTACAAGCACAATGGAAAACCAAACCCTCAGGGGTCAGAACACATTCCACTAGGGCTACTTCTACCTCTACAGCATTTCTCATGGGAGTCCCTACCAGGGACATTCTGGAAGCTGCAACCTGGAGTTCTGTACCAAACATTACCACTTATCTTTTCCAAATCCAGGGCAGTATTTGCTACGGCAGTTTTGCACAGCCTACTAGGCCAGCCCTAACTCTTCTTGACTGCCTCCACCCTTCCTCAGCTTTGGGAATCAACCCAAGTGTGATGACTGCAACAGTGAAACATGAAGAACGTAGTACAGTTGTGTACACTTACCGTAAATGTAGATGCTCAAGTGTATTCACTGTTGCAGTCCTGGTTTCCCTCCCCCCAACCCCCTGTTTTTCTCTAGCTTTCTATCTCTCCTCTCTGTGGCTGTTCCTAATGGTATTGGTATTTCCTTTTTACTGGTGGTGGTTTCCACACCATATACTAGCTCCCTATTTTGGGGCTCCTGACATTTGGGGCAAGAAAAACTGATGTAATGGCGTCAGCTGCCTGTTTTTACACCCCTGATGACCTGACATCATGGAAGAAGTGACAGCATCCGGCGCAGATGTACTATGACTCTGGTATTCGGGCCGACTGTGGGCTACCTGCAGGCAGTTAACCCAAGTGCGATGACTGCAACAGTGAATACACTCAAACATCTACATTTATGGTAAGTGTATACAACTGTACTTTTTTCTGCCGCCGTTTGTTTTTCCCAGGATAGAGGCACAGTTTTCGACTTGAGCATGGAACAGATTATCACGCCCATGGTCGGGATTCCCATCCAGCCACAAAAAAAAAAAAATTAAGCAAACAGCCTTTGCCACCACAGCAGGCTAGACATTTGCCTCAGCCACAGGTGGGTGACTCTGCTGTGGCCATTTATTGTACCTCAGACCACTCATCTTTTATCCCAGATCCCTCTGGTGTAGCACCTACAGCCACTGTGGACCTGGGGTCAGCCATGTCCTCTGCTGCTGTTGGGGTCCCCTCAATGGGTAAGGGAGAACCACTCTTGTCGGTCAGAATGTTGTGCCCATCCGTAGGGAAACAGCAGCTGCCATTTGTAACACAGGTGGTCCCATTTTTCCTATCAAAAAGAAACAGAAGACCTTGCATGTATCTCTTCCTCCTCATTTTCTTGGGATGGGAGTAGTTTACTGGGACTGGCTCGGGGTTTGATTCAGGCTATTGATCCCTGTTGAAGAGATTCAGGATTCTGAATCAGAACAGGAAGATACCGGGGTGGAGGGTTTTGTCCTCAGATTTCTAACTCTGAAGAGAGCTCTCTTTCTGGTTCTTCCTGTCAAGGTTTCTCTTTCTCTGAGATGATTGCTAGAACATCCCAGTGTTTTCAGTGGGAAAGTTGTGAGTTTGTACATTCTAACACTAAGAAGAAATGTACTACTGTAATGCCAACTAAACATATCAATGTAAAGAGGTTTTCTTACACAGGAAAAAATAGATGCCCTTCTATTCTCATGTTGCAGTATTCTTAACAGTGGGGAGGTGGCTGCCTGCAGCACCGGACATCCGGCCAGTATACCAGAGTCTTAGGATAAGGGGTACGTGTGACATTGCATGTCAGAGCCATAAACCGACAGCTATAAAAGTGATGTTTGCATGTACCCAACCCAGAACATTTCTGCAGCAGTGGTCTACGGGCTTCTGATTGCCAGCTCCGGGAATCCATTTGCTCATTTGATTTCAGGTGTCCGCTACAGATAAGTACCCTTTTGGGTTTTTTGATTATATTCCTTCTTGCTTTCCAGACACACTTGTCAGCTAGGAAGGGAAAGTGTGCTTGTGGAAGACAAATTCCACATAAGGACACACACAATCAGTGTTTGTTTTGTTTAGGGGAAGGCCACGACTACAAGACTTGCGACATCTGCCAGTCCTTTGTACCTAAAACTTTGTATAACTGCTTGGCTGCTTTAAAGTTATATGTAAAAAACCAAAGACTCCTTCTTTTGTTGTTGGGTATGGTGGGTGGTAGGGTAGGTGCCTCCAAGGAGCTGCCTTGGAAGAAGGCCAAAAATGTTAGGCCCAATGCCTATGCTGCACCTCAGTAGTCCGGTGAGACTCGCAAGGCAGATGTTAGCCCAGGGTCCCATTGGACATCTGTTTTACCGATGGAACTGAGAACTGTGGTGGAAGCCAGTTCAGCTGAAATCCAGAGTACATCCGCTGAGGTTGATCAGCCATCAGGCTCTGATGGTGAAGGAGAACCATGGCTTGTGGCATTAGACGGGCCTACTACCACCGGTGTCGGCTCCAAAACAGACGACTACTACTATTCCTCTTAAGAGGAAACAAAAAGAAAAACATAGAGCTACAGTACCAGCACCTGGATAGGAAGCCTTTTTCCAGAACTTGTTCAGAGCCTTCCAGGCCCTGCAGTCTCAGGTGCCCCGACCAGTCCTACCACTGGTACAGGCCTCAGAGGAGTCAGAGGAAAAACTCTCCTCTTCTGATGAATCCCTGACTTACTGTTTCCAAATTGAATCTTACATGGACTTTGCTACTCCTGAGGAGGAGGACACCATTAGTCCTGATTCTCCTGAGGAAGAATTCTCCTTATGGACACCATTACACTTATGAAAGAGCATTTTAAATGGCAGGTCTCTGATGATTGAGACTAAAAGGAGGTATTTTGAACTCCTGCAAATGGACCAGCGTTCTCCATCTGCAGTCCCTCCTTTGCTTCCAACTTTTCATGATGTCTTTCAGGCTGCATCTCAGGCCCCAGATTCTGAGCCTCCAGCCTCTAAATGTCTTGATAGGTTTTACAAGGTCCCCTAGGATGCACTATTCTTGTTCAAGAACCCCCCCACACACACAGAACCAGCAGTCATTGCTGTGTCAACAGGCAAATCCTCCAGACAGCTGTCTTCCTCCTGTTCTCTATTTCGTACAGATAGGGATAGCAAATTCATGGATAAATAGGGGAAGAAAATGTATACTTCTTCCACACTAGCCATTAGAGCTATTAACTCTCAAACCCGCATGGCTAGGTTTGTTCTATATACCTTGTCCAAGGCCTCTGCATTAATGCCAGATTTTCTTGCTAAGTCTCAGCTTTCTGCTCTGCTGTCTACCACTTCTCAGGAGACTAGGCACTCCCAAGTGCAGTTATGATGCTGAAGAAGCATCATCCAAATCTGCAGCATCAAGTTTGGTCCTAAGAAGGTACTCCTGGGTGAGACTCCAGCCCCTACCATGAATGTACAAGCCAAATTACTGGATGCACCACTTGATAGTAAGGCCCTTTTTGGCATTGCTTCAGCAGAGCTCCTTAAATCGCTCCAAGAAAAGGGCAAGGAGTTGCAAAAATTTAAAACATTTGCTAGTCTCGCCCATTCCGAGATACCACAGGAACTTACCCACGAAGGACCAGTTTTGTAAGGAGGCAGTCTTCTCACTCCACTGCTCCACAGTCTAAAGTATAGAGATATCCTAAGAAGCAAACCACTCCTAGACCCTCCTCCACCTCAACCCCTACTCCCTTTTGGAGGCAGCCTGATCCTGACAGAGCTTCTCCACTGTGACTCAAACCCTTTACCCACATTCACCCCCCCCATCCCTCCACCTCACCCTTTCTCTACCCTCCTGGCAGAAAATCACCTCAGAGGTTTGGGTCCATTCCGTCATCCAAAAAGGTTATTTTATGACTTGATGGATAGTTCCTCTCTTCCAGGGGACACCTCAACCCCCTTCAAGCCAGATGTCCTTCAAGGATGCATCTGCAGTCATCACATATGGGTTGTCCTGCCTCAGGCAGCCCTTCGGTCGGCCGGATTCCAAAGTCTGGGTCCGGCGTCAGCTGATGTCACCCTTTCCCCGACGTCAGAGCGCCTGGGGTATAAAAGCGTCAGCCGACGCCATCTTCCTCAGTCTTTCTTGCCGCGTGGTGCCAGAAGCAGAAACAGTTCGCAAGTGCCGGTCGGCCAGCTCCTGTAATTCAGCTACCGAAGACTTCAAAAAGCTAAGTACCCCGTCGGGGACTCTCTCTTGCCTCAGCCGATGTCAGATAAAATTAATAATTGCTTAACTTGTGGGAAACAAATACCTCATAAGGATTTCCACTCTTACTGCCTCCCCTGCTTAGGCCCAGACCACGACGTCTCGGCCTGTTCAGCCTGTGCTTCCTTCAACTGACGCACTCTTAGACATCGGGCGGAGTTTGCAGAGGAATTTTTTTGGGGCTAGTTTTGCTTACAATATGCTGGAGACTCCGACTTCCCATTTAATTAAGAAACGGAAGGACAAGGACCGACACACGTGGGCCGCGGTTTTGGCTGAAACCACGGCCAGGCCTACCCCGAGTGTCTCTGTATCGGCTGAAACCGAGTCCTTGGTACTTCCATCCACCGAAATCGTTCAACCGACAACCTCGGCCCCGGAGGCCCCTGCTGAGTCGGTTATGGAATTTCCTACTGAAACTGGTGTTTTGGAAACTTCTGACACCATTCCACTAGACAAAACTACACCAGCACGTGGTGCAGCCAGGCCTCCTGCATCCATGTCCATAAAGGCATTCACCAGGGCTAAAGCTGCTAAACACACAAAAACTGTGCCTCCCAGGGTTATTCCTCAGGGACCCACTACAGGTTCACAGATTCTCAGTTTAGCAGAGGACCTAATCTCCTTAATTAGGGGCTCTCAGCCCCATCCGGACAGGGGCTCTCAACCTCCTTCAGACAAAAGGCCCAGGATTGAGCCCTCTGATCCCCACTCCTCAGAGGAGGCCTCTGATGGCTCTGCTCTCTCGGACTACCAGGAGGAGGCCTTTTCGGCCTCCGAGGATTCTGATGCAGAGGAATCTATCCCCTCGGACTCCCCTCCTGAGGAACTTTCCTTCGGGGAGACCCTGCATACTATGAGAGAGCATTTCAAATGGCAGGGCCAGGAATTCTCTGATTCCAGGAAGAGATTAAGAACTTTTCTGCATTTACCTCAGCATAGACCTTTGGCTATTCCTCCTGTTTTGAATGTCATTGATGGTGTACTCTGAGTCTAGCATAACCCCTGACACTCTTCCTCTGGCCCCTGTCAAGCCCGATAGGTACTACAGGGTCCCCGACTCACATCACTTTCTTTACAAAGCCCACTCTGCTGACGCAGAAACTATTTCCCAGGGCCCTAAAGGGGTTGCAGCTGCCACTGCTAAAAATCCACTCCCCTCTGAAAGGGAGTCCAGGGCTTTAGAGAGATGGGGTAAAAAAGTGTATACTTCAGCTACTCTTTCTATGAGGGCATTAAATTGTCAATTTCATATGATACAGTACCAAGAGTATTTGTTAGATGAATTGCATAAGAAACTATCTTATCCTGAACCTCTAGATCGCAAATCACTTCAGGATCTGGTACGTAACTCCCAGCAGGTTAGCAACCATATCTTGCAGTGTGGTTATGATGCATTGGAAGCTTCATGTAGGTCAGCTATGACTGGTGCAGTCATACGTAGGCATGCTTGGCTGAAGGAACAATCTCTGCCAGACCATGTTAAAGCTAAGCTTCTGGATACTCCACTGGAAAAGCAAAAGTTATTTGGCTCCACTGCTCAGGAGGTCTTAAAGAAATTTGAGGAAAAGGCAAAATCTGTACAAACAGTCAAAGATTTTCTACAAGTCCAACCACCAAGATTCAGCAGAAATTGGCCTGCCAAGAATTGGTCCTTTCCAGACACAGAAAGATTTCAGAGAGGCAAGAACAGGCGTGCCAGAGGTAGAGGGCAAGCTAGAGGCTCCTACAGAGGACGTCAAGGGCAGCCTCCCAACCAGAGAGGTAGTTCAGGACCTACAACTGCTGCACAAGGACAGACGCAATGATTTCACTTTGACTCCGCCAACCAGGGCTCAATTAGAAGCACCTTTGGGCAGAAAGCTTTCTTTATTCTCAGAAAATTGGTACAGTATTACAAGAGACAAATGGACACTGCAAATAATAGACAAAGGATACAAGTTCCATTTTCACACATTACCAAACAGAAAAGGCATGCCAGACCTGCCACCAAATCAAAGGGCAGAGGCTTTGAAGCAAATCTCCAGCTTAATGCAAATGAAAGCTATAGAAAAGGTTCCTATTTCAGAACAAGGCCAAGGATTTTATTCCAGATTATTCCTTGTTCCAAGAAAAGAAAAACAATGGAGGCCTATTCTCGACTTGTCCGCACTGAATACTTATCTCATTGTGCCAAAATTCAAAATGCTGACTCTACAGCAACTCCTTCCCATGCTGGGCAAGGGGTCTTGGCTGGTAACACTGGACCTCAAGGAGGCATACCTGCATGTCCCTATCAGACAAAGTTGCAGAAGGCACCTCAGATTTCTTGCAGGTTCAGAGCATTATCAATTCTCAGCATTGCCCTTTGGCTTATCTACTGCGCTCAGAGTATTCACGAAATGCCTGGCATCAGTAATTGCACACTGCAGACTTCAGGGGATTCAAATTTACCCATATCTGGACGACTGCCTTATACAAGCGGACAGCCAACAAACTTTGGTAAAGCATTTGAATTATGCCATCCACCTACTTCAGGCCTTGGGATATACAGTCAACATTCACAAATCAAGACTTGTTCCATCCCAAAGAATAACTTTTCTGGGTGCGGATCTAGACACAACCACCCAAATGGCTCTTCTCACAGAAGAAAAACAAAGACAACTACCGGATTATTTCAACAACCTGACAAGACAAACTCAGCTGACTGCAAGGAAAATCCTGCAGGCCCTGGGTTACATGGCATCTTGCATTCTTCTGATTCCACAAGCAAGGCTGCATATGAGAAAACTACAATGGTACCTAAGGAGTTTATGGACTCAGCACAGCCACAGCCTAGAAGCTTTGATCCCACTCATTCCATGTCTCCAAAAGGAATTTCTGTGGTGGGCTCAAGCAAGCCAGTCAAACAGGGGTCTGCCATTCAGCAAACCAATAGCCAGCCAAACCATTACAACGGACGCTTCAAACCACGGTTGAGGAGCACACATGGAGGGCAGATGTATTCAAGGACTATGGTCACAAAAGGAGCTACGCATGCACATAAACCAAAAAGAAATGCTGGCAATGATACACGCAATCGAGGCCTTGAAACTCTTCCTGCATCAAGGCCACCTGTTAGTAAGGACAGACAACACCACAGTTATGTGGTACATAAACAAACAAGGAGGTACCCATTCCTACCCTCTTTGCAGACTAGCAATGAATCTATGGGAACTTTCCCTGAAACTCATTATAGAGCTGCAATCACAGATGTCCTTCAAGAATGCAACTGCAGTTCTTACATATGGGTTGTCCTGCCTCAGGCAGCCCTCGGTCGGCCGGATTCCAAAGTCTGGGTCCGACGGCTGATGTCGCCTCCTCCCCGACGTCAGAGTGGCTGGGGTATAAAAGTATCAGCCGACGCCATCTTCCTCAATCTTTCTTGCCGCACGGTGCCCGAAGCAGAAGCAGTTTGCAAGTGCCGGTCGGTCAGCTCCTGTGTTTTTCGTATCCGAAGTCATCAAAAAAGCTAAGTACCCCGTTGGGGATCTTTTTCTTGCCTCAGCCGATGTCAGAAAAAACTGAAAAAGTTAATAACTGTTTGTCTTGTGGTAAACAAATACCTCATAAGGATTTCCATTCTTACTGCCTCCCCTGCCTTGGCCCAGACCACGACGTCTCGGCCTGTGCCGCCTGTGCTTGCTTCAATAAGCGCACACTCAGGCGCCGGGCAGAGTTTGCTGAAGACTTTTTTGGCGACAAATTTTCCTATACCATGCCGTCGGAACAACCGACAACTCATATTTCCAAAAAAACGGAAGGACCGGGACCGACACCCTCGCCCCGCGACTTCCACCGACTCCACGCCAAAAATTACCGCGAGTGCATCGGTCTCTTCTGAGGCGGTTCTTCCACCACTCCGGACCGACAACACCGCTTTACCGATCACTCCGGCCCCGGAGCCTGCGCCGGTGCCAGTGGTTGATTTTCCTCCAGATTCTGAAGCCCAAGATTTAGCGGAGACCATACCAGTGGACAAGGTTACTCCAGCACGTGGGGCAGCTAGGCCCCCTATGTCTATCAAGGCCTACACACGTGCTAAGGCTGCTAGCCAGGCTAAGTCTCACCCTCCTAAAGCTCTGCCTCAGCCCACTACTGATAAACAAATCATGTCTTTAGCTGCAGATTTAATTTCCTTAATCAGAGGCTCCCAGGCCCATCCTGAAAGAGGATCTCAGCCACCTTCTGACAAAAGGCACAGGGTTGAGCATACTGACCCCCTTTCTTCAGATGAAGCCTGTGGTGACTCTGATCACTCAGATACCCAGGAAGAGTCCTTCCAGGCCTACGAGGATTCTATCCCCTCTGCCTCCCCTCCTGAGGATATTTCTTTTGGGGAAGTTCTTCACTCCATGAGGGAGCACTTTCAGTGGCAAGGCCAGGAATACTCCGAGTCCAGGAAACGGCTTCGTACCTTCCTTAAGCTACCACAACACAGGCCTTTAGCTATCCCTCCAGTGCTTGATGTTCTGGATGATGTGTACTCAGATTCGAGTGCTTCTCCTGATTCTCTCCCTTCTGCTCCTGTCAAGCCGGACAGATAATACAGGGTTCCTGAAACTCATAAACATTTCTTTAAGGCCCATGCTGTTGATCTAGAAACAATTTTCCAGGGGCCCAAAAGGGTGACTACATCCACGGCCAAGAATCCCTTGCCCTCAGACAGGGAAGCTAGGTCCCTGGAGAGGTGGGGCAAAAAAGTTTATACCTCAACCACACTGGCTATGAGAGCCCTCAATTGCCTTTTTCATATGTTTCAGTATCAGGATTTCTTGATGGATGATTTGCAGAAAAAGTTAGCCTCTCCTGAGCCTTTAGATAGGAAGGCCTTGCAGGATGTGGTTCACAACACACAGCAGGTTAGCAACCATTTTCTTCAGTGTGTTTATGATGCATTGGAAGCTTCATGTAGGGCAGCTATGACAGGGGCCGTCATACGTAGACATGCATGGTTAAAAGAACAGCCATTACCAGATCATGTTAAAGCAAAGCTTCTAGATGCACCTCTGGAAAAGCACAAGCTATTTGGTACTAATGCTCAGGATGTGTTGAAGTCAATTGAGGAAAAGGCTAAATCAGTGCAAACAGTCAAGGATTTCCTCCAGGTTCAGCCTCCTAGGTTCAGCAGGAATTGGCCTTCTAAGAATTGGTCCTTTCCGGACACTGACAAATTTCAAAGGGGAAAAAACAGGCATGCCCGAGGAAGAGGGCAATACAGAGGCTCCTACCGGGGACACCAATGGCAACCGACTAATCAGAGAGGTGGCGCGGGGACTTCCCCTGCCCCACAGGGACAATCACAATGACTTGCCTTTGACACCGCCGACCAAGGCTCAAAGAGAAGCACCTTTAGGCGGAAAATTATCCTTATTTTCAAAAAACTGGCACATTTTAACAAAGGACAAATGGATTCTGGACATAATAGACCAAGGCTACAGGTTCCACTTCCATACGTTACCAACAAGACAAGGCATGCCAAACCTGCCACAAAATCAAAGGGCAGAGGCATTCGAACAAATTTCAAAGCTGAAACAAATCAAAGCAATAGAAAAGGTTCCTCCTCAGGAACAAGGCCAGGGATTTTACTCAAGACTGTTCCTTGTTCCAAGAAAAGAAAAGCATTGGAGACCTATACTGGACTTGTCCGCTCTAAACACCTTTCTCATTGTACCAAAATTCAAAATGCTGACGCTACAGCAACTCCTTCCCATGCTGGGCAAGGGGTCTTGGCTGGTTACTCTGGACCTCAAGGAGGCATACCTGCATGTCCCAATCAGACACAGTTGCAGAAGATACCTCAGATTTCTTGCAGGGTCAGAGCATTATCAATTCTCAGCATTGCCCTTTGGCTTATCTACTGCGCCCAGAGTATTCACGAAATGCCCGGCATCAGTTATTGCACATTGCAGACTCCAGGGGATACAAATATACCCTTACCTGGACGACTGCCTTATACAAGCGGACAGCAAGCAAGCCTTGACAAAAAACTTGAATTATGTCATTCACTTACTACAGGCTTTGGGATACACAGTCAACTTACAAAAATCAAGACTACTGCCATCCCAACAGATAACTTTTCTAGGAGCCAAACTAGAGACAGAATCTCAAATGGCTTACCTCACAGAAGAGAAGCAAGAACAACTACCACATTACTTCAAAAGCCTAGCAAAGCTCACCCAGATGACTGCACGGAAAATCCTGCAGGCCCTTGGTTTCATGGCATCTTGCATTCTACTGATTCCACTGGCAAGACTACACATGAGAAAACTACAATGGTACCTAAAAATTTTATGGTCTCAACACAGCCACAACTAAGAAGCAATTATCCCACTCATCCTATGTCTACAAAGGGAATTTTTGTGGTGGGCCCAAGCAAGCCAGTTAAACAAAGGTATGCCTTTCAACAAGCCTCAAACAAGCCAAACCGTTACAACAGACGCCTCAGACCATGGATGGGTGGTGCACATGGAGGGCAGATGTATTCAAGGGCAATGGACTCCCCAGGAAGTACATCTGCACATCAATCAAAAAGAGATGTTAGCAGTAATGCATGCAATCGAGGCTTTCGGAAAATATCTTCAACAAGGTCATCTACTAATAAGGACAGACAACACCACTGTTATGTGGTACATAAACAAGCAGGGAGGTACTCATTCTTACCCCCTTTGCAGACTAACAATGACTCTTTGGGAAAAATCCCTGAAACTGAACATACAACTACAATCCCAGTTTGTTCCGGGCAGGGACAATGTTCTAGCGGACAGTCTAAGCAGAAACATCCTGAATCCACACGAATGGATGTTGCATCCAGACATTTTTGCACAAATAACTTCTGCATGGGGGAGACCGGACGTAGACCTCTTTGCCTCCCACCTCAATCATCATCTGAAAAAGTTCTGCACGAAGTCACATCATCCACAAGCTTGGAAAATAGATGCTCTCTCATTCAGCTGGAACTCTCTAAAAATCTATGCATTCCCACTTCTACCATTGATGACCAAGGTGTTAGTCAAAGCAGAGCAACCGAAAGGCATCTTAATAGCTCCAGATTGGCCAAGACAGCACTGCTATCCACTACTAAGGAGCATAACTTGCACCAAACCGTGGACCCTGCCTCTATGGTCTCCACTCTTGACTCAGCACAATTACAGGACGGTTCATCCAAACCTGCAAACTCTGCGGCTGACAGCTTGGAGGGTCCCATGATTTCTCCGCATATCTCTTTCTCCAAGGAAGTTCAACAGATATTATTGGAAGCACGCAGACCTTCCACCAGAAAAGCTTATTCGGCCAAATGGAAGAGATTCAGCATCTGGAATACCAACAAGGGACAGGATGCATCAGTAATGAACATTCCACAGATATTGGAATACTTGGCAGACATGCTGCATAATGGACTTTCATATTCTTCCATAAAAATACACGCTTCAGCAATTTCAGCAAGATACAACACCGATCCTCCTGTGTTCTCACATCCTTTGCTAAGACAATTTCTAAGAGGGTAAAGAATATCAAGCCTCCCAGAAAACCACCAGTGCCTGCATGGGACCTCAATTTCGTGTTGGAAAAACTAACTCTTCCTCCCTTTGAGCCAGCAGCATCTGCAGAATTGCAATTTCTTTCCTGGAAAACAGTTTTCCTGTTGACAATAACCTCAGCAAGGAGAGTTTCGGAGATACAGGCCCTCATGGCAGTACCTCCATTCCGCATTTTTCATCAGGACAGGGTTTCTTTAAGAACCAATCCTTCTTTTATGCCAAAAGTAATATCCAGGGTGTCTCTAAATCAAGCAATTCACCTGCCTACTTTCTTCCCCAATCCTCAAAATAAGGGGGAAAAGCTGCTGCACACTTTGGACATTCACAGACAACTGCGCTACTACTTGGACAGAACAAAGGCCAACAGAAAGTCTGACCAACTATTTGTAGCTTACACTCCTGGAGTACAAGGAAAAGCAATTTCCAAACAAACAATTTCAAAATGGATTGGACATTGCATCAGATTTTGTTATTCCTACCATGGAAAGGGTGTGCCAGCCAATGTCAGACCACACTTCACCAGAGCTACAGCCACCTCCACAGCCTTCCTAAGAGGGGTGTCTACAAAGGACATTCTAGAAGCTGCTACATGGAGCTCCGTGCATACATTTTCCAAGCACTACAACCTCCCTTTATATTCCAGATCCCGAGCAGGCTTTGCTTCGGCAGTCCAGCAGGGCATTTTAGCTACACCATCCTTTTCTTAGAGCCTACCACCCCCAGCTTGTCTATGGTATTCAACCCATATGTAAGGACTGCAGTTGCATTCTTGAAGGACATAGTACAGTTTTGTACCTACCATAAATGTAGATGTCCGATAGATATGCAACTGCAGTCAGGTTTTCCCTCTCTCCTTCCCCTCTGTGCATTGGGTCCACTTTCCTCCTTTTATACTTAGCTGGGGATATCTGTTATGGTGCATCTGTTTATTGCTATTGTGTATGTTTGGAATTTTTTATCCAGTTCTAATTTTAGCCTTCCTTGGAGGGCACCTGGCATCTGGGGCAAGAAACACTGAGGAAGATGGCGTCGGCTGATACTTTTATACCCCAGCCGCTCTGATGGGAGGAGGCGACATCAGCCGACGTCGGACCCAGACTTTGGAATCCGGCCGACCGAGGGCTGCCTGAGGCAGGACAACCCATATGTAAAGACTGCAGTTGCATATCTGTCAGACGTCTACATTTATGGTAGGTACAAAACTGTACTTTTGTGCCAGGAAAAGACAATATACTGGCGGACAGCCTAAGCAGAAATATCATGGATGCACACGAATGGATGCTGCACCCAGGCATCTTTTCAGATAACAATCATGGGGGAGGCCGGACATGGATCTTTTTGCCTCACACCACAATCATCAGCTAAGGAAATTCTGCTCAAGGACATACCACCCACAAGCATGGAAAGTGGACGCCCTCTCTTTCAGCTGGAGAACTCTTAACAGTGTATGCATTCCCTCCTCTTCCATTAATGACCAAGGTCTTACTGAAGATCAGGACAGAGCAGCCAAAAGTGATTCTGATAGCTCTGGACTGGCCAAGACAGCACTGGTACCCGCTGTTAAAGAGCTTGTCACGCACGAAACCGTGGCCTCTTCCTCAATGGCCACTTCTCCTGACACAGCACAATTACAAAACTCTGCATTCCAACCTGAAAACCTTGCAACTAACAGCCTGGAGAATACCTTGACTCCTTCCCAGGATAAGCTATCCAAGAGAGTGAAGGATATCATCATGGAAGCGTGCCGGCCTTCCACAAGGAAGGCATATTCAGCAAAATGGAAAAGATTTCGCACTTGGAGCACCACAAAGGGACTGGATGCGACAGTGATGAACATGGCACATATTCTGGAATACTTGGCAGAAATGCTCCACAATGGCCTGTCTTACTCTTCCATTAAAATTCATGCTTCAGCAATTTCAGCACAGTACAATACTGATCCACCTGTCTTCTCTCATCCTCTCCTAAGACAGTTTCTAAGAGGAATTAAAAACATCAATCCTCCAAGGAAACCACCAGTGCCTACTTGGGACCTTAACTTCGTGTTGGAAAAACTAACACTGCCTCCCTTTGAACCAGCAGCATCTGCAGAACCACAGTTCCTGTCTTGGAAGACTGCCTTCCTTCTGGCCATAACCTCAGCAAGAAGAGTATCTGAGTTACAGGCCCTTATGGCAGTACAGCCATTTCTTATTTTTCATCAGGACAGAGTTTCATTGAGAATCAATCCTTCATTTATGCCAAAGGTGGTATCCAGGGTCTCATTAAATCAAGCTATTCACCTGCCTACCTTCTTTCCAAATCCACAAAACAAAGGGGAAAAACTTCTGCACACCCTGGACATACACAGGCAGTTGCGCTACTACTTGGACAGAACTAAAAGTTACAGAAAAACTGACCAGCTGTTTGTAGCATATGCTGCTGGTGCACAAGGAAAAGCAATTTCCAAACGGACAATTTCAAAATGGATAGGGAATTGCATTTGTTTTTGTTACTCCTTTCATGGAAAAACTGTGCCAGCTAACATTAGACCTCATTCCACCAGAGCCACAGCCACCTCCACAGCCTTCTTAAGAGGGGTGGCTACCAAGGACATTTTAGAAGCTGCTACATGGAGCTCCGTGCATACATTTTCCAAGCATTACAATTTACCTTTATATTCCAGATCCAGAGCAGGCTTTGCTACGGCAGTCCTGCAAGGCATTTTAGCTACAACATCCTTTACATAGATCCTCCACCCCCAGATTGGCTATGGTATTCTACCCATATGTGATGACTGCAGATGTATCCTTGAAGGACATAGTACAGTTTTGTACCTACCATAAATGTAGATGTCCAATAGGTATGCATCTGCAGTCAGGTTTACCCTCCCTCATTCCCCTCTGTGGTATTTCTTGGGTACTTATCCCTCTCATAGCTAGCTGGGGTTATCTATTATGGTGTATTTGTTTTATATACATATATATATATATATATATATATATATATATATTTCTGTGCATGTTTGGAATTTATTGCATTTCTCCAAATTTAGCCTTCCTTAGAGGGCACCTGGCAACTGGGGCAAGAAAAACTGAGGAAGATGGCGTCGGCTGACGCTTTTATACCCCAGGCGCTCTGACGTCGGGGAAAGGGCGACATCAGCCAACGCCGGACCCAGACTTTGGAATCCGGCCGACCGAAGGGCTGCCTGAGGCAGGACAACCCATATGTGATGACTGCAGATGCATACCTATCAGACATCTACATTTATGGTAGGTACAAAACTGTACTTTTCACCTCTTACCTTCAATTGTGGATCAGCTCCTATCTCAGGGCACAATAGAAAAAGTCCCTCCAGATCAGACAAGTAAGTGATTTTACCCCAGGATGTTTTTGGTCCCAAGAAAGGATGGTCCTTGGAGACCATTTCTGGATTTGTCTACCCTCAAGTCTGTTTCTCAAGGTGCCTTCCTTCAAGATGCTCACCTTGCATCATCTCTTACCTGTTATCCCCAACTAAGCCTTCATGGTATCCCTGGATTGGAAGGATGCCTATCTTCACACCCCCATTCATTCTAGCTACAGGAAATTCCTACGCTTTTCAGTAGGGCCCTTACATTTTCAGTTTTTTGCATTGCCATTTGGGCTCTCTACAGCTCCAAGAGTATTCACAAAGTGTGTTGCTCCAATTAATGCCCACTGCAGAATGTAAGTTATACAGGTATATCCCTACCTAGATGACCTGTTAATTCTACACCAGGACTGCCACACCCTTTACCCTCACCTACACATGGTGTGCAAAACTTTGGCAGACCTAGGGTTCACAGTGAACCAACAAAAGTCACAAATGACAAGTACCCAAGAGCTTGTTGTCTTAGGATGCAAAGTAAGAACAGACAAGTTGGCAGCTGTCATCCCCTGCCAGAAGCTGGAAGCCCTAACCCATTACTTCCAAACTCTTCTTCCCTTCCAAGCCATCTCAGCCAGGGAATTTCTGAGGGTCCTAGGCCACATGACATCCTTGATTCCCATACTTCCTTTTGCAAGGCTGCATATGAGAATGTTCCATTGGGTTTTGAAGAATCTGTGGAACCAACACTCCCATCCTCTGGATGTTTCCCTCCCATTCTCCCATGCCTGAAAAAAGAGCTGGAATGGTGGATTTTCATCCATCAGCCTCAATCAGGGAATACCATTGCAGATCCCTTCACCCTCACAACACCTTTACACAGATGCATCAGATCTGGGTTAGGGAGCAGTTCTGGAAGTCAACAACAACCAGAACAAAGTTCAGGGAGAGTGGTCCACCCAGAGACAAAGGGATCGCATCAGTATCAAAGAACTGAGGGCCCTTCTCTTGGCACTTCAAACATTCCAGCAAATTCTCCTACCAGGCACCTTGAAGGTAGTCATGGACAATATTGATAATCCCGTGATATATTAGCAAGCAGGGAGGGGCAAGCTCCTATCCACTTTGCACCTTGGCAATTCAGATTTGGTCCCTAGCAGCAAAAAATACACATTCACCTGCTAGCTGTGTACATTCCTTCAGCAGAGAGTATGATGGCAGACACCTTCGGCAGAACCTCAGCACCTTCTCACAAATGGGTTCTTCAAAGGGAGGTGTTATTGGATCTTATTCACAGGTGGATATTCCTCAGGCAGACCTGTTTGCCTCCGCCCAGAACAGACAGATGCCTCTGTTTTGCACCAGAAGCCCACATCCACAGCCTTGGAAAGTGGGCGCCTTCTCTTTTTCTTGTACCAGGGCTGTGTCTCTGTGCTTTCTGCCCTTCACACTGATTCAAAAAGTCCTTCTGAAAAACAGAGGAACAAACCAAAAATCCTGCTGGTGACCCCCTTTTAGCCAAGACAGTGTTGGTTTCCCCTACTACACCGATTAGCCAAGGGCAATCACTACAGGTTACCTCACCGATTCGACCTACTCACACAAGACAGGGGGTCCCTCATCCACCCTTAGATGCTCAACCTCAAACTGACCCTGTGGGTGATAGAATTTTGGTCCCCTTCAGACACCTGTATTCAGAGGACATACTCAGTGTCCTGCAGAGGCCATGAAACCTAGTACCAGGAAAAATTGTGTATCAAAATGGAAAACATTCTCCAGATGGTGTCTCAAGAACAAACCGGGCCCTCCTCATGTTCCAGTACCCGCGGTCCTTTCTTATTTGTGTGCTTCTACATTCAGGACTGACGTACTCTTCTGTAAAAGTGCATTTGTCAGCCATCTCTGCTTGCCTTCCTTTGGTACCTCCTCTGGCATAGGTTAAACGTAAAACTCTTCTTAAAGGGGCTTCTTCACATCATTCCCACTTGTAGACTTATCTCTCCATAATAGGATCATAATTTTGTGTTTGAAAACCTCACACTGCTTCTATTTGAACCAACTCACTCAGCATCACTTAAACTATGTACTTGGAAAACAGTACTGCTGGTGGCCCTTACATCCACCAAGAAGGTCTCAGAAATCCAAGCCCTTATGGCTACTACACCTTACCTTATCTTCCATAAAGACAGTGTCTCCTTCCGGACCCACTCCTTCTTTCATGCCCAAGGTAGTTAATAAGCTCTCCGTGAATCAGACCATTAATCTACCTGTTTTCTTCTGTCATTCTCAAAACTCATCAGAAAGAACTTTGTCTTCCGTGGATGTTCAACTAGATTTGATTTCTAGAGCCAGAGCTGGGTTTGCATGGTCAGTTTTACAGGGTCTCATCGACCTTAACTCCCAACCTGCCTCCTAGGCTCCTATCTAAAGCTTTGGTACTCTCCCTGCTGTTATGAATACTGTAACATGAGAATTGAAGGACATAGAATAGTTGTGTAAGAACTTACCATAACCTTAGATGTCCTCCTGTTCCATGTTGCAGTATTCAATCCCCCCACCCCCTCTTTCATTTGTTTATCGTTTTTTTGTGTGGGTTTCCCTTGCTTCCTTATATCCAGACAGGGCACAACAGCTGCTACATATGTCTAATACGTTTAATTCCTTGATTGGTGGTATATGTGGGTCTGCAAAGCTTCCTTTTCTTGTATTCCATGGGTACTACTGTATGTGGCAGTCCGTTCTGGGTTGGGTACATGCAGATGTCTTTTTATGGTTGTGACATGCAACGTCACAAGTACCCCTTATCCTAAGACTTTGGTATACTGGCGGTATGTCCACTGCTCCAAGCAGCCACCTCCCCACTGATGTCCTTCAAGGATGAATCTGCAGTCCTAACATATGGGTTGTCCTGCCTCAGGCAGCCCTTCGGTCGGCCGGATTCCAAAGTCTGGGTCTGGCCTCGGCTGATGTCGCACTTCACCCGACATCATAGCTGCTGTGTATTGGGTATAAAGGCATCAGCCGACGCCATTTTCCTCAGTCTTTCTTGCCGCGTGGTGCCCGAAGCAGAAGCTGTTCGCAAGTGCCGGTCGGTCAGATCCAGAGATTTCTACTACCGAAGACTTCTAAAAAGCTAAGTACCCCGTTGGGGACTCTTTCTTGCCTCAGCCGATGTCAGAAAAAGTAAATAATTGTTTAACTTGTGGGAAACAAATACCTCATAAGGATTTCCACTCTTACTGCCTTCCTTGCTTAGGCCCAGACCACGACGTATCAGCTTGTCTAGCCTGTGCCTCCTTCAACTGACGGACACTTAGACGTCGGTCGGAGTTTGCAGAGGAGTTTTTTGGTCCCGCTTTTGCTTACAAAATGCCGTAGGAGACTCCGACTTCACAATTAGCTAAAAAGCGTAAGGAAAAGGACCGACACTCACGGTCCGCGGTTTCGGCTGAAACCATGGTTAAGCCAACCGCGAGTGTCTCGGTTTCGGCTGAAACCGAGTCCTCGGTTCTTCCTTCGGCCGAAAGCATGCCTCCGATAGCCGAGGCCTCACAGAGCATGGCTGAATCTGCTACTGAAATTTCCCCTGCTGTAGCAGGCACCCAGGACTTATCAGATACTATCCCTTTAGACATATCTACTCCTGCACGTGGAGCTGCTAGGCCCCCTGCAGCTATGTCTATCAAGGCTTTTTCTAGGGCTAAAGCAGCTAAATCTTCTAAGGCCTTGCCTGCTAAAACCCCCTCTCACAGGCCTACCTCTAGTTCCCAAATGCTCAGCCTGGCTGAGGATCTCATTTCTTTGATCAGGGGATCCCAACCTCACCCCGACAGGGCCTCTCAACCCCCTCCAGAGAAGAGGCCTAGAATTGAGCCCCCGGATCCTGTTTCTACAGACTATTCCTCGGATGATTCAGAAAACACAGACCCTCCAGAAGGCCCATATTCTCCTTATGAGGATTCTGATGCAGAAGATTCCATTCCTTCTGCCTCTCCTCCTGAAGAATTTTCTTTTGGGGAAACCTTACATGCTATGAGAGAGCATTTTCAATGGCAGGGCCAGGATTTTTCAGATTCAAGGAAAAGGCTAAGGACCTTTTTACATTTACCACAGTATAGGCCTTTAGCCATTCCCCCAGTACTAACAGTTGTTGATGATGCATATAATGATGCCTGTACTGCCCCTGACTCTCTTCCTCCGGCCCCTGCCAAGCCCGACAGATATTACAGGGTCCCGGACACACACTTTCACTTGTATAAGGCTCCAGTTGCAGATCCTGAAACCATTTCTCAGGGCCCCAAAGCTGTAGCAGCTGCCTCTGCCAAAAAAACCCTTCCCTCTGAAAGAGAATCTAGAGCACTAGAGAGATGGGGTAAAAAAGTTTATACTTCTGCTACTCTTTCTACCAGGGCCTTAAACTGTCAATTCCACATGATTCAGTATCAGGAATTTTTGTTAGACCAGCTAAATAAAAAACTGTCCTCTCCTGAACCTATAGACCGTAAGTCCCTTCAGGATTTGGTACATAACACTCAGCAGGTCAGTAATCATTCATTAAAATGTGGCTATGATGCACTGGAGGCTTCCTTTAGATCAGCTATGACTGGAACAGTGATTAGAAGGCATGCCTGGTTAAAAGAGCAATCCTTACCAGACCATGTTAAGTCAAAGCTCCTAGATGCTCCTATGGAGAAACAAAGTTTGTTTGGCTCCCCTGCACAGCAAGTGCTAAAGAAGGTGGAAGAGAAAGCAAAATCTGTCCAAACAGTCAAGGATTTCTTACAGGTCCAACCTCCGAGGTTTAGTAGAAATTGGCCTTCGAAGAATTGGTCCTTTCCAGACACCTCTAGAGCACAGAGAGGCAGAAATAGGCACCCAAGAGGCAGAGGTCAATCCAGAGGTGCCTACAGGGGACATCAGTGGCAGCCTAACAACCAGAGAAGTACTGCCACAGATTCAGCAACGACCACTTCCACAGGACAGACACAATGACTTGGCTCTGATACCGCCTACCAGGCATTACATTACAGGAGACAAATGGGTTTTACAGACAATAGACAAAGGCTACAGGTTTCACTTCCACACTCTACCAAAAAAGAGAGGAATGCCAAACCTACCACCAAACCAAAAAACAAACGCTCTAGGACAAATCAACCACCTACTAAGGATGAGAGCTATAGAAAAGGTACCGCCTATGGAACAGGGGCAAGGATTTTACTCCAGACTTTTCCTGGTACCAAGGAAAGAAAATCAATGGAGGCCTATTCTCGACCTGTCCGCTCTGAACACATATCTCATTGTTCCAAAATTCAAAATGCTGACCCTACAGCAACTTCTTCCCATGCTGGGCAAGGAGTCTTGGCTGGTGACTCTAGATCTCAAGGAGGCATACCTGCACGTCCCTATACGACCAGATTGCAGAAGATACCTCAGATTTCTTGCAGGATCAGAGCATTATCAATTCTCAGCATTGCCCTTTGGCTTATCTACTGCGCTCAGAGTATTCACGAAATGCCTGGCATCAGTAATTGCTCATTGCAGGCTTCAGGGAATACAGATTTATCCATACCTGGACGACTGCCTAATACAAGCGGACAGCAAGGACAAATTAACAAAAGATTTGGAAAAGGTTATACAACTGCTACAAGCCCTGGGATACACAGTCAACATGAAAAAGTCAAGGCTGGTACCATCCCAAAGGATAACATTCTTGGGTGCAGAACTGGACTCATCAAATCAGATGGCATTTCTCACAGCAGAAAAACAAAAGCAACTACCACTCTGTTTCATGGCATTGACAACACAGATCCAGCTTACAGCAAGGAAAGTCCTGCAAGCCCTGGGTTACATGGCATCCTGCATAATATTGATTCCGCATGCCAGGCTGCATATGAGAAAGTTGCAATGGTACCTAAGGAATGTATGGTCTCAACACAAGCACAGTCTAGAAGCCCAGATTCCAATAATTCCATGCCTGAAACAAGAATTCCTGTGGTGGGCTCAAGCCTGTCAGTTAAACAGAGGTCTGCCTTTCCACAAACCTCATCCAAACCAGACCATCACCACGGATGCCTCAGACCTAGGCTGGGGGGCACACATGGTGGACAAGTGTATACAAAGCCTATGGACACAAGACCAGCTCAATCTACACATAAATCAAAAGGAGATGCTGGCAGTGAAACAGGCAATCCAGACATTCATACCTTTTCTTCAACAGGGTCACTTGCTGATAAGGACGGACAACACCACAGTCATGTGGTACATCAACAAACAGGGAGGTACACACTCATACCCTCTATGCCGGATGGCAGTGGACCTGTGGAATGTGGCCCTGAACCTCAACATTCAACTCCAGGCCAAGTTTGTGCCAGGAAAAGAAAATTCACTAGCAGACACCTTAAGCAGAACTACCACGGATGCCCACGAATGGATGCTGCATCCAGACATCTTCAAAACCATTACAAAGAAATGGGGACTACCAGAAATAGACCTGTTCGCATCCCCATACAACCACCAATTGAGGAAATTCTGCACAAGGACATACCACCCACTTGCTTGGAAGGTGGACTCCCTATCCTTCAGTTGGGAAAACCTGACAGCATATGCATTCCCACCTCTTCCTTTGATGCACAAAGTCCTACTGAAGATCAAAGAAGATCACCCAAGGATAATCCTGATAGCTCCAGACTGGCTGAGGCAGCATTGGTACCCGCTACTGAGGAGTATGTCTCGGACACACGCATGGCCTCTACCTCTATGTCCTTTACTTCTAACACAGAACAACTACAGGATCCTACATCCAAACTTGAAAACACTGCAGCTAGCTGCTTGGAATATTACATAAAACAAAATAACCCAGATTTATCTCAGAGGGTTAAAGACATTATCCTGGAGGCTCGCAGACCCTCCACAAGGAAGACTTATTCAGCCAAATGGAAAAGATACCTCATTTGGAGTGCAGCAAAAGGAGAAAATGTATCATTAGCAAACATAGCTAACATCCTGGAATACTTAGCAGAACTCTTCCACAATGGCCTGTCTTACTCCCCCATTAAGATTCATGCATCAGCAATTTCAGCAGAATACAACATGGATCCTCCAGTCTTCTCTCATCCTCTACTCAGGCAGTTTATGAGAGGAATTAAAAATGTAAAACCTCCAAGGAAGCCACCTTTGCCTACATGGGATCTTAACTTTGTGCTAGAAAAGTTAACACTTCCCCCTTTTGAGCCAGCAGCTACAGCAGAATTACAGTTCTTATCTTGGAAAACTGATTTCCTGCTTGCAATCACTTCAGCAAGAAGGGTTTCTGAATTGCAGGCATTAATGACAGTACAGCCCTTCCTTATCTTCCATCAGGATAGAGTGTCCTTGAGAACTAACCCTACTTTTATGCTAAAAGTGGTCTCCAGAGTATCATTGAACCAAGTAATCCACCTACCAACATTCTTCCCCAACCCACAGAACAGGGGGGAAAGACTACTGCATACCTTGGATGTGCACAGGCAATTGCGCTACTATCTGGACAGAACTAAGACCAACAGAAAAACTGACCAGCTTCTGGTAGCATATGCAACAGGAATGCAGGGAAAAGCAATTTCAAAACAGACAATCTCAAAATGGATAGGAAATTGCATTAGATTTTGTTACTCTTTTCATGGAAAGACAACTCCAGAAAGCATCAGACCTCACTCCACAAGGGCTACAGCCACTACTACAGCTTTCCTACGAGGAGTGGCTACCAAAGACATTTTAGAAGCTGCTACTTGGAGCTCCGTGCATACATTTGCCAAGCATTATAATCTTCCTTTATACTCCAGATCCCGAGCAGGTTTTGCAACTGCTGTTTTGCAAGGGATCTTAACTACACCATCATTATCTTAGTGCCTCCTCCCCCAGTTTGGCTATGGTATTCTACCCATATGTTAGGACTGCAGATGCATCCTTGAAGGACATAGTACAGTTTTGTACCTACCATAAATGTAGATGTCCGAGAGGTATGCATCTGCAGTCAGGATTACCCGCCCTCCTTCCCCTCTGTGGTACTCCTAGGGTATTTGCCCATCTTGTAGCTAGCTGGGGGAATCTATTATGGTGTATTTGTTTGTATATATGTATATACATTCTTATATTGTTTGCTCTCTACTATTTGGAATCATTTGCATTTATCCAAATTTAGCCTTCCTAGAGGGCAGCTGGCGTCTGGGGCAAGAAACACTGAGGAAAATGGCGTCGGCCGATGCCTTTATACCCAATACACAGCAGCTATAACGTCGGGTGAAGTGCGACATCAGCCGAGGCCAGACCCATACTTTGGAATCCGGCCGACCGAAGGGCTGCCTGAGGCAGGACAACCCATATGTTAGGACTGCAGATGCATACCTCTCGGACATCTACATTTATGGTAGATACAAAACTGTACTTTATGAATACTGCAACATGGAAGAGAAAGACATGTAAGGTTATGCAAGTTCTTACACAACTGTTCTATCTTTAGATCTATTTTTAAGTTTTTCCACTCAGACTTATGTCACTGCAAGGGAAATACATCCAGATTTTGGGTGTCGTGCATCTGTTTCTAATGATATCCCTGGCAAGACCCCACATGAGAAAGATAGTGGTATCTGAAATCTTTTTGCTCCCAGCATCAACACCCTTAATCTTTTCAGATCCAAGGACTGGGGTTTGTCAGAAGAGAAAACACTTGAATACAACAGGTACTGTATCCTCTAATTAAGGTGTCCCCTTCTCCCCTCCCTGCTCCAAAGCGGTCAGTCACCATATATGCTTCAGACTTTGCTTGGGAGTTTTAGGAGCAATAAAAGTGTAGGGTGTGTGGGACACCAAGGACAGACCCAAGCACATAAATATCAAGGTGTGCTTGCCTGATCAAGGCACTCAGTTCTCTGAACCATATTTGGTCCCTGGGACCTCTTCAAGTGGTTACACACAATACCACAGTGATGACAAGCAAAGGGGAACCAGGTTGTACTTCATTTACAGACTAGCCATGTTAGCTTGGGATATAGCTTCACAGCACAGTCTCACTCTACAGGCATTCTGCATTCCATGAGAGCAAAGTTGTGTGAAAGATGCACAGGACCAGGGCAGATATTCACAAATGGAAACTAGATATGGGGGTCTTCCAAGATTTAATCCATCTCTGGGGAGTTCCTCAGGTAGACCTCTTTGCCTCCTCTCTGAATAATCAGCTGGCATAATTCTGTTCCAAAACTCTGTGCAAGAAGGCTTGGAGGATAGCTGTCTTTTCTTTGGACAGGAATGTTCCTTATGCCTTTCCATTAATATCCAGGGTACTTCCAAAGATTCAGAATAAGTCCCTGCAGTATCATTGTGGTGACTTCCTTCTGGCTCAGGCAACTGTGGTTCTCCCTTTTTTGGAAATGGCAAGGAGCAATTACCACAAGCTTCCTCACAGAATGGAACTACTCACACAAGAGCAGGAGTGTTTGATACACCCTAACATCAATCATCTTCATTTGATTGCTTGGATAATTCCTTTTAGGCACCTGCTTTCTAAAGACATGCAGCAGTTACTTATGGATTCAAGAAAGCTACTGGAAAACCATATATATACTATTTTCTAGTTGGTGCCAGCAACATAACCAGCACCCATTCAGGACTAGTTCTATGATTTTACGATATTTTGTACAAGTTACTATCCTGTGTTATTTCTTCTTACTCTATCAAGGTTCATCTTGTAGGCCATTTCAGCATGTCTGGCCATGGATACTCCTCTCTCAAGGCAGTCATATGTCAGAATGTTCTTGAAAGGGGTTTTGCATAAGAGGCATCCAAGTAAGCAAACCAGTGGCCCCTCCTTGTGATCTTAATTTTGTGTCAGAGAAACTAGCACTTGCTCCATTTGAGCCAGCTAATCTGGCTGACTTGAGGTGCTTAACATTGAACCAGTTTTATTGATTGCTCTGACCTCTGCAAGGAGTGTTTCGGAGTTGCAAGTCTTATGGTAAGTCAACTTTACCTCATTTTCCACAAGGATGAGGTTACTTTGACAACTAATCTTTCTTTTATGCCTAAAGTTGTATCTAAGTTTACTTTAAGTCAAACTGTCAATCTCCCCTTTTTCTTTGCTGAACCATAAATGAGGGGGAAAGGATACACCATGCCTTGAATGTCCACAGACAACTATGGTACATTCTTGACAGAACTAAATCTCTCAGATCAATTAATTTCTTGTGAAAGTAAGAAGGGACAACTGGTGTCAAAACAGACCATTTCCAAATGGTTGTCTAAGGCTATTACCTGTTGTACTCATCATGACAAATCTATTCAAGCATGGTCGAGGCCTACTCTACAGGAACCTTGACTACTTCTCTATTTATTTTATTGTATTTATATGTTCATCGTGTTACCCTGCTGCAGTCATCACACCTGGGTTATCCTGCCATCAGGCGGTCCCGCAGTTGGCCCGCGTTCCAAAGTCTTGGTCCGGCGTCGGTTGCTATCTCTTTTTCCCTGACGTCAGTGCACCAGGGGTATATAAGAGGCATCTTCAGTCTTTCTTGCCGTGCGGTGCCCGAAGCAGAAGCAGTTCGCAAGTGCCGGTCGGCCGACACCTGAGTATTTTGATTCGAATTTCAGTCTGAAGTCTTCAATAAAGCTAAGTACCCCATTGGGGAACCTTTTCTTGCCTCAGTCCGATGTCAGAAAAAGTTAACAACTGCATTTCTTGTGGGAAGCAAATACCTCATAAGGACTTCCATTCTTATTGTATTCCTTGCCTAGGCCCAGACCATGACGTCACAGGTTGTCAGTTTTGTGCTAGGTTTAATAAACGAACTATCAAACGCCGTTTTGACTTCGCTTGACATTACTTTGGTGGGAAATTTAATTATATCATGCCATTGGAGCAGCCGACGACCGGCATGCATAAAAAACGCAAGGATAAGGACAGGCAGCCTAGGAACAAGCCAGACTCCGAGGCCTCTGCTGGGCCTCTCGCCGGTTCTCCGGTTTTCAGTGAGGCGCTTACGCAGCCCCTGACGACCGCAGAATTGGAACCCCAGACAGCTGCGGATTCTCAAGCGGAGTGTACTAGGCTGACGCAGCCATCCTTATTAGGCCATTCCGACACCGGAGAAGAAGGAGACCCCGGTGCAGTGGAAACACCTTCGGTTGCAAAAGGTGTCTTCAGACCGACTACACTCACCATTAAATCTTATGCTAAGCTTAAAACTCCTTTAAAACCAAAAAAAGACTGCACATCAGTCTGCAGTTCAAGGCCCCATGCCTAAGATGGCTGAAGATTTGATTACCCTAATCAGGGGTTCCCATCCCCCTCCAGATAAAATACCAAGACGAGGAGGATTATGCTTCCTCTGACCAGGTTTCACTTTCCTCAGATTCTTCTGAGGAACAGGATTACACTATTCCCCCTTATGAGGACTCTGATGCTGAAGACTCTATTCCCTCAGCATCTCCCCCTGAAGACTACTCCTTTGGGGAAACTTTACATACCATGAGGGAACATTTCCACTGGGAAGGCCAGGACTACTCTGATTCTAACAAAAGGCTCCGAGAGTTCCTTTTACTACCCCAACACAGACCACTTGCTATCCCTCCAGTTTTAGATATTGTGGATGATGTTTACTTGGAGTCTAGTCTAAATCCAGACTCTCTACCTTCTGCTCCAGTCAAACCAGACAGATACTACAGAGTACCTGATTCACACAAATTCCTTCATAAAAGCCCTGTGGCTGACCCAGAAACAATTTCCCAGGGTCCCAACGGGGCTAAAGTTTCTATGGCTAAAAATCCTGTGCCCTCTGAAAGGGATTCCAGAGCCCTAGATAGATGGGGAAAGAACATATACACCTCAGCAAATCTGGCTATGAGAGCATTAAATTGTCAGTTTCACATGCTGAAATATCAGCAATTCCTGATGTCTCAATTAAAACAAAAAATGAGCACACATACTGAACAGAGTGAATTCAAGGAAATGCAGGATCTGTTGCATGCAGCTGAACAAGTGGGCAAACATGCTTTACAATGTGGATTTGATTCATTGGAAGCTTCCTGTAGATCAGCTGTTACTGGGTCTGTCATACGTAGACATGCTTGGTTAAAAGAACAAACCCTACCTGATCATGTTAAATCAAAATTATTGGATTCATCTTTACAGCAGGATGTATTATTTGGTGTCAAAGCAGAAGAGATTTTAAAGAAAATGGAGGATAAGGCAAAGTCTATGCAGACGATCAAGGATTTTTTACAGGTACAACCTCCTCGTTTCAGCAGAAATTGGCAAACAAAAAAATGGTCCTTTCCAGCTACTGACAGATCACAGAGGGGCAAATACAGACGCCCAAGGGGCAGAGGCCAGTCACAAGGCCCTTACAAACCTCGCCAATGGGGTACTGCTACCCAGAAAGGAGGAGAAGACAGGCCCCAAGCTAGCAGAAGACAAACACAATGACTCAAATCCTCAAACTACCAAGTAAATCTCTCCTGGCAGCTCCCTTGGGAGGAAAATTAGCATTTTTTGCAGACAACTGGCACATCATCACAAAAGACAAATGGGTCCTAAGCATTGTCTCACAGGGATACAAATTCCACTTTCATACCTTGCCAAGGATAAAAGGAATGCCAAACCTGACACCAAATCAATGGGCAGAGGCACAAAAACAAATTACAGCTCTCATGGACATGAGAGCCATTCAACAGGTACCTACACAGGAGCAAGGACAAGGATTTTACTCAAGACTCTTTGTAGTCCCAAGAAAAGACAAAGCATGGAGACCCATTCTGGATCTTTCTATTCTGAACACCTATCTGCAAGTACCAAAATTCAGCATGCTATCACTACAGCAGCTTCTTCCCATGCTGGGCAAGAATGCTTGGCTAGTAACGTTGGACCTCAAGGAGGTGCATACCTGCATGTCCCTATCAGACAAAATTGCAGAAGATACCTCTGCTTCATTGCAGGTTCAATGCATTATCAATTCTCTGCACTGCCCTTTGGCTTATCTACTGCGCCCAGGGTCTTCACAAAATGCCTGGCACCAGTAATTGCATATTGCAGACAAAGAGGAATTCAAATATACCCATACCTGAACGACTGCCTTATTCAAGCAGAAAGCAAGGACATTATTTTAAAGCATCTGGCATTTGTCAAACACCTTCTAAGTTGCCTAGGGTACACAGTGAACGAAAAGAAATCAAAACTAGTGCCCTCACAAAACGTAGTATTCCTGGGTGCCAGCTTGAATACAATGGCCCAGATGGCTTATCTCACGCCAGACAAGCAACAACAGCTGACTCAATATTTCAAAATAATGGCAAAAAAGACCCAACTCCCTGCAAGAAAAATTCTGCAGGCCTTGGGATTCTTGGCATCTTGCATACTACTAGTACCATTTGCAAAACTGCATATGAGGAAATTACAATGGTACCTGAAAAGCGTATGGACTCAGCACAGCCACAGCTTGGAAACAATGATACCACTCATTCCCTGCCTTCAACAGGAGTTTCTATGGTGGGCACAGGCATGTCACCTCAACAAGGGTCAGCCTTTCACCTTACCCACAGCCAGGAAAACTATGACAACAGATGCATTGGACTATGCCTGGGGAGCACACATGGCAGGGACAGTGCATTCAAGGCAAATGGACTACAGATCAAAGGCCTCTGCATATCAATCAAAAAGAAATGCTAGCAGTACCGCATGCCCTAACAGCTTTCAAGGATCTCTTACACCCAGGACAACTAATAATAAAGACGGACAATACCACAGTAATGTGGTACATAAACAAGCAAGGGGGTACACATTCCTACCCTCTATGCAGGCAAGCAATGACCTTGTGGAGCACAGCACTGTCTTACCAGGTTCAATTACAAGCACAATTCCTGCCAGGAAAGAAAAACACATTGGCAGATGACCTAAGCAGAAACAACATGGATCCACATGAGTGGAAACTAGATCCACAAGTATTTGCAATGACAGCTCAAAAATGGGGACGCCCAGACATAGATCTATTTGCCAGCCCCCAAAACTACCAACTTCAAAAATTTTGCACAAGGACATTCCATCCACACGTTTGGAAAGTGGACGCCCTCTCATTCAGTTGGAAAACATTAACAGTGTATGCCTTTCCTCCACTGCCTCTTCTAGCAAAGGTACTGCTGAAAGTCAGATTAGAGAGGCCACAAATGGTACTCATTGCACCAGACTGGCCACGCCAGCATTGGTATCCAATTCTAAGAAACATGGCCCACGGCCCACCATGGATTTTACCACAAATTCCTCACCTGCTCACCCAGTGAGACAATCAGATTCTACATAGCCAGCTCAAGACTTTAAACCTGGCTGCATGGCAAATTACCTAAACAACCAGCCAACACCTCTGTCCAAAGCTGTTATGGATGTCATTCTGGAGGCCAGGAGGCCCAGCACCAGGAAAACCTCTTCAGACAAATGGAAAAGATTTTGCGCTAATCCCCTTGATCCAAACATTCCTCAGATTCTACAATATTTAACTGAGATGTTTCACAAAGGACTTTCCTTTTCATCTGTTAAGATCCACGCCTCAGCAATTTCATCTCATTATAACATGGATCCTCCTTTATTCTCACATCCACTCCTAAGACAGTACCTCAGAGGGGCTAAGAACATAAGACCGCCCAGGAGAGCACCAACACCTACTTGGGATGTCAACTTTGTTTTGGAAAAGCTTACACTGCCGCCCTTTGAACCAGCTTTTTCAGCTGATTTCAAATTTCTTTCATGGAAAACTGCCCTGCTACTAGCAATAATCTCAGCTAGAAGAGTCTCAGAGCTACAGGCACTAATGGCAGTGGAGCGTTTCCTCATTTTTCATCAAGACAGAGTCTCTCTACGAACTAACCCTTCCTTTATGCCAAAGGTGGTATCCAGTGTGGCCCTAAACCAAACCATTCATTTGCCCACCTTCTTCCCAAATCCCAGAACAAAGGAGAAAGACTCCTGCACTCTTTGGACATTGACAGACAATTACGTTACTACTTGGATAAAACTAAGGCTTTCCGAAAATCTGACCAAGTCTTTGTAGCCTATGCTGCAGGATCACAAGGAAAAGTGATCTCAAAACAGACCATGTCTAAATGGATAGGGCATTGCATACATTTCTGCTACACGCATCATGGGAAACCGGTACCTGCTAACATTAGGTCCCACGCCACCAGGGCTACAGCTACATCAGCAGCCTTTCTCAGGGGAGTGCCAACCAAGGATATTCTGGAAGCTGCAACTTGGAGTTCAGTGCACACCTTCATCAAACACCATCACTTACCTCTATATTCTAAGACTAGAGCTGGTTTTGCCACTGCAGTTCTGCAGGGCCTACTAGCTTCTTCTAACCCTTTTAACTCCACCACCCATCCTTAGCTTTGGGATTCAACCCATGTGTGATGACTGCAGCAGGGTAACACGATGAACATAGTACAGTTTTGTACCTACCATAAATGTAGATGTTTGAGTGTTCACCCTGCTGCAGTCCAGGTTACCCTCCCTCCATCCCCTCTGAACTAGCTGAATTTATCTATACCACTCTATCCTATACAACCTCTGTGGTGTATTCGCTTGTGCCTGAAGGTATTGTTTTATTTTTATATAGCTATATATATATATATATATATATATATATATATATATATATATATATATATATTGCCTACCTATTGGGGGCACCTGACATCTGGGGCAAGAAAAACTGAAGAAAATGGCGTTAGATGCCTCTTATATACCCCTGGTGCACTGGTGTCAGGGAAGAAGCGACAGCAACCGACGCCGGACCAAGACTTTGGAACTCGGTCCGACTGCGGGACTGCCTGACGGCAGGATAACCCAAGTGTGATGACTGCAGCAGGGTGAACACTCGAACATCTACATTTATGGTAGGTACAAAACTGTACTTTCCAGTTTATTACCGGGGAAGTCCACTGGGCCCAGAGAGCCCCTTTTCAGTGGAGGCCCGGGGAGAAAAGCTCCATAAAACAGATTACAGTAAAGATAGTCCAATAAAAATAAAAGTACAGGTACAAATACATATCAAATAATACAGAAAATGAGCAATATTGCCCATAGTGGAAAAATGTTGTGCAGATACATTTTAACAAATTCACACAGTTAAAGTCAAAAGCTATTCACAATATTTACAGAGTTCTAGGTCGGGAGAATGCCTTTACATTTCTGTTTGGAGGAGAGGTAGGTGTAAAACTGAGTTTTTACATTGTTTGTGTTTGGCATTGTCTTTAGTGTGGAAGGGAGAGAGTTCCATTTCTTACCTAAGGAGAGGAGAAGTTGTCCAGCAGGACATTTAGGTTTGTGGACAGTAATTAAGTTTTGGTGTTCAGATCTGAGAGTTCTAGTTGGGGTGTATGGGGGAAGAATGTTAGTTAGAGAGGGGCATTTGGTTGGATTCAGTATTTGTCTATCTGCTGTAGTGAGCTGGAGGAAGTCCAGGTAATTTGTGAATTCTAACCAGTTGAGGGATGGGAGGGTAACACAGAGATGAGTGGAATATTTGGCTTTAGTGGCAAATTTAGAAATATTGTTATAGCAGCTTTCAAGTTTGGAAGTGGATAGGTTAGTTAGTAGTAGGGTGCTGTACAGAAGGGAGGGAAGGAGGTAAGAGGAGGCCAGAGTATGCCTGGTAAAAGTAAAGAGGAAGTGGTTGTTCCTGTATAGTATACCTAGATGTTAGTCAATGAGAGTACTTGTTAGTTACATTTGAAGGAGTAGCAACATTTTTTTAATGAAAAATTTTAAAGATATATTTTTTCCGTAAAAAATCTTTATCTAACAGTTTTTAAAGGGTATTAATAGCAATCATATGTGTTGTTTAACCAGGCATTCTGTGTGCAAGGAATCTTGCAGGGATAAAATCCTTGATCTACAATTAATTAAGCATTTTCACAATTGGTGTGATGTAATAATTAAATTACAATTAGGGCAATGTGCTTTTAGTATAAAAGCTTGTCGCTTTTTAACTTAGTTACACTTGAAAAAGCCTGGTATGACCAGGCGAAAGCGCTTGTGACTAAATCTGTTTTTTCTTTTTTGTTCGTTGGAATAAAGCCTATGTGTTGAACTGTTTTCGGAGCTTTTATATGCAGTTTAAAGTCTAACTGTTTTCGAAGGTTTGGTTCAATCGGAACAGCACTTTTACTAACAGAATTGAGTTGTGGTCTGCAGTGTGCTTGTCACCGGACTTCTTGGATCCTTCTCCGGTGGTTTTCTACGTAACGGTGGTTCTTTTTGTATACCTAGATGTTCATCGTGTTAACCTGCTGCAGTCATTACACTTGGGTTATCCTGCCATCAGGCGATCCCGCAGTCGGCCTGAGTTCCAAAGTCTTGGTCTGGCGTCGGTTGCTGTCGCTTCTTCCCTGACGACAGCGCGCCAAGGGTATGTAAGATGCATCCGACACCATTTTCTTCAGTCTTTCTTGCCGCGCGGTGCCCGAAGCAGAAGCAGTTCACAAGTGCCGGTCGGCCGACTCCTGAGATTTTCAATGTCGAATTTCAGATCCGAAGTCTTAAATAAAGCTAAGTACCCCATTGGGGAAACTTTTTTCTTGCCTTAGACCGATGTCAGAAAAAGTTAATAATTGTATTTCTTGTGGGAAGCAAATACCTCATAAGGACTTCCACTCTTACTGTATTCCATGTCTAGGCCCTGATCATGACGTCACTCTGTCGGTTTTGTGCTAGATTTAACAAACGCACTATAAAAAGACGTTTTGATTTTGCTTTGCACTACTTTGGCCAAAGGTTCAATTATACGATGCCGTTGGTTCAGCTGACGACCTCAATATCGAAAAAACGCAAAGACAAAGATAAAGACAGGCATCCGAGGTCCAAAACCGACGTTGAAACCTCTTCTAGGGCAGTCGCCGATTCACTGGTTCTCAGTGAGGTGCTTTCGCAGCCCCTGACACCCGCTACCTCAGAGCCACAGGCCGCTTCCGACTCCCACGTGGAGACATCTAGGCCTCTGGAAACTCAAGGTATTGGGCCTACGGAAACTAATCCCTCAGATGGGTCCGGAGCCGCTGAACAGGCATCTGCTTCTGAGGGTGTTTTCAGATTTTCACAACTTACCATTAAAACAACAGCCAAGACAAAGGTACCAGTAAAGACAAAGAAACAAGTACAGAATTCTCCTGGACAGTCCTCCATGCCTAAGAAACAGATGCTTAAAATGGCGGAAGACCTCATTACTCTAATCAGGGGTTCCCATCCCCCTCCTGAGAAAAGGAATAGGCAGGATACAGACTATGACTCCTCCGATCAGGTTTCCATTCCTCTGATTCCTCTTCAGACCAGGGATACTCTCTACCCCCCTATGAGGACTCTGATGCTGAAGAATCTATCCCTTCAGCCTCTCCTCCTGAGGATTATTCTTTTGGGGAAACTTTAAATACCATGAGGGAGCATTTCCATTGGGAGAGCCAGGATTACTCAGAATCCAAGAAAAGGCTCAGGGATTCCTCTTATTGCCTCAACATAGGCCCCTTGCTATTCCGCCTGTACTAGGTATTGTGGATGATGTGTTCTCTGAATCCTGTTTATCTCCTGACTCTTTGCCCTCTGCTTCAGCCAAGCCAGCCAGGTATTATAGAGTCCCTGACTCTCACAAGTTTCTTTACAAAAGCCCCTCTGCTGATCCAGAAACTATTTCCCAGGGTCCAAAAGGGGTTAAGACTTCCATTGCAAAAAATCCAGTACCCCCTGACAGAGATTCCAGAGCTTTGTATAGATGGGGAAGAAAGTATACACATCTACAACTTTAGCAGTAAGAGCTTTAAATTTCCAGTTTCACATGCTTAAGTACCAACAATATTTAATGGCTCAGTTAAAACAGAAAATGCTTGCAAGCACAGAAGCTCCTGATTGTAAAGAAATGCAGGATTTATTGCATGCAGTTGAACAGGTGGGAAAACATACTCTGCAATGTGGTTCTGATTCTTTAGAGGCCTCTTGTAGAGCCGCAGTTACAGGTTCTGTGTTTCGAAGACATGCTTGGTTAAAAGAACAAAGTTTACCTGATCATGTTAAGGCAAAATTATTGGATGCTCCTTTACAGCATGATACTTTGTTTGGTGTTAAGGCAGAAGAGGTGTTAAAGTAAATGGAGGATAAAGCTAAATTATGCAAACAGCCAAGGATTTCTTACAGGTACAGCCACCTCGGTTTAGCAGAAATGGGCCAACAAAGAATTGGTCCTTTCCAGTATCAGACAGGCCACAGGGAGGCAGATACAGACACCCAAGAGGCAGATCTCAACCCCAAGGCTCAAACAGACAACGACAGTGGGGGCACCTCAATCCAAAAAGGTGGTAAGGACTAGTCTCAACCTTACAGGAAACCATCACAGTGACTTTCCCCTTTGTACGCCAAGCACACCCCTTTTGGGAGCCCCCTTAGGGGGGGAAAAACTAGCACTTTTTTCTCAAAACTGGCAAACAGTCACCCAAGACAAATGGGTCCTGAATATTGTGTCTCAAGGTTACAGATTCCACTTACATACTTTACCAAGGCTAAAAGGAATGCCAGACCTGCCACAAAATCAATGGGCAGAGGCACAAAAACAAATTTCAACCCTCATGGGCATGAGAGCTGTTCAAAAAGTACCACAACAGGAACAAAGACAAGGATTCTACTCAAGACTCTTCCTGGTTCCCAGAAAGGACAAGGCCTGGAGGCCCATACTAGACCTTTCAATTCTGAATACTTACCTGGATATTCCGAAATTCAAAATGTTGACATTACAGCAGCTTCTACCCATGCTGGGCAAGAAGGCTTGGCTTGTCACTCTGGACCTCAAAGAGGCAAACCTGCATGTCCCTATCAGGCAAAATTGCAGAAGATACCTCAGATTCAAAGCTGGTACAATGCACTACCAATTCTCTGCACTGCCCTTTGGGTTTTCTACTGCGCCTAGAGTCTTCACAAAGTGCTTGGCACCAGTAATTGCATTTTGCAGACAAAAAGGAATTCAAATATATCCATACCTGGACGACTGCCTCATTTAAGCAGAGACAAAGGACATTCTTCTACAGCATCCGGCGTTTGTAAAAAGGTTGCTAATTTCTCTGGGGTACACAGTAAACGAAAATAAGTCAAAACTAGTGCCCTCGCAACAGATTATATTCCTGGGTGCCAGCTTAAATACAGTGGCCCAGATGGCTTACCTCATGCCAGACAAACAAGTTCAACTAACTCAATATTTTCATTTGCTGGCAGGAAAGTCCCATCTCCCTGCAAGAAAAATTCTGCAGGCCCTGGGATTCATGGCATCCTGCATACTACTAATACCATATGCCAGTCTGCATATGAGGAAATTACAATGGTACCTGTAAAGTGTTTGGATTCAACACTCTCTCAGTTTAGAAGCAATAATACCAATGATCCCCTGCCTACAACAGGAGTTTTGATGGTGGGCACAGGCATGTCACCTAAACAAGGGTCAGTCTTTAACCCAACCCACAGCCAGGCAAACTCTAACAACAGATGCTTCGGATTATGCCTGGGGAGCACACATGGCAGGAAAGTGCATTCAGGGCAAGTGGACCACAGACCAGATGCATCTTCACATCAATCAAAAAGAGATGTTGGCTGTTCAAAATGCCCTAACAACTTTCAAGGACCTACTACATCCAGGACAATTACTACTAAAGACAGACAACACCACAGTAATGTGGCACATAAACAAGCAAGGGGGCACTCATTCTTATCCCCTATGCAGGCAAGCCATGACCTTGTGGAACACAGCTCTAGCGTATCAAGTTCACCTGCAAGCACAATTCCTGCCAGGAAAGAAAAATACTCTGGCAGACTATCTAAGCAGAAATATTATGGACCCTCACAAATGGAAATTGAATCCACAAATTTTCAGCATGGTAACGCAAAAGTGTGGATGCCCAGACATAGATCTTTTTTCCTCCCCACTGAATTGCCAACTACAAAAATTCTGCACAAGGACTTATCACAAACAAGCACGGAAAGTGGATGCTCTTCTGTTCAGCTGGAAAAACCTAAAAGTTTATGCCTTCCCGCCACTGCCTCTCCTTTCAAAGGTACTCCTAAAAGCCAGACAAGAAAAACCAGAGATGATCCTGGTTGCTTCAGACTGGCCACGCCAGCACTGGTACCCTATTTTAAGGAACTTGGCTCAAGGCCCACCATGGATTTTGCCTCAAATTCCACACCTTCTGACTCAACAAAACAATCAGATCCTGCACGGTCAGCTCAAAACCCTAAACCTGGCTGCATGGCATATACATTAGTCAAACAGACAACACCTCTGTCTAAAGCTGTTATGGATGTCATTTTGGAGGCCAGGAGGCCTAGCACCAGGAAAGCTTACTCAGAAAAATGGAAGAGATTCTGCTGGACAGAGGCCTATCCTTCTCATCAATTAAGATCCACGCCTCTGCCATTTCAGCACATTACAACACAGGTCCTCCTTTATTCTCTCATCCCTTGCTAAAGCAGTACTTCAGAGGGGCTAAAAACATAAGACTGCCCCGGAGAGCACCAACACCAACTTGGGACCTCAGTTTCGTTTTGGAAAGACTGACCCTACCACCTTTTGAGCCAGCCAATACAGCCGATCTAAAATTTTTATCATGGAAAACAGCTCTGTTCCTGGCAGTAACTTCAGCGCGAAGAGTCTCAGAGCTACAGGCATTAATGGCAGTGGAACCTTTTATAATTTTTCATCAGGACAGGGTGTCTTTAAGGACAAACACTACCTTTATGCCAAAGGTGGTATCTACTGTGGCTCTTAACCAAACCATCCATTTGCCAACTTTTTATCCAAAACCCCAGAATAAAGGGGAGAAACTTCTGCATTCTTTGGACATACACAGGCAGCTACGCTTCTACTTGGACAGAACAAACGCGTTCAGGAAGACTGAGCAACTGTTTGTAGCATATGCTACTGGATCACAGGGTAAGGCTGTCTCAAAGCAAACTATATCCAAATGGATAGGACACTGTAATCGGTACTGCTACACACAGCATGGAAAATCAGTCCCAAAGAACGTTAGGCCCAATTCCACCTGGGCAACATCTACTTCAACAGCCTTTCTCAGAGGAGTACCTACCAAGGAAATTTTGGAGGCTGCAACTTGGAGTTCAGTGCACACCTTTACCAAGCATTACCACCTGCCTCTTTACTCTAAATCCAGAGCAGGATTTGCCACTGCAGTTCTGCAGGGCCTCATAGCCAATCCTAACTCTTTATAGACCAGCCACCCAACCTCAGCTTTGGGATTCTACCCAAGTGTAATGATTGCAGCAGTGTAACACGATGAACATAGTACAGTTTTGTACCTACCATAAGTGTAGATGTTAGTGTGTTCACACTGCTTCAGTCCAGGTTACCCTCCCTGCATCCCCTCTGAACTAGCTGGACTTATCTATACCTTTCTATCCTATACAACCTTTGGGGTGTATTTGCTGGTAACTGAAGGTATTGTTTTTATTGTATATTTTTGATTAGCAATATGTATTGCCTGCCTACTTGGGGGCACCTGACATCTGGGGCAAGAAAAACTGAAGAAAATGGTGTCGGATGCATCTTGTATAACCCTGGCGCGCTGACGTCAGGGAAGAAGCAACAGCATCCGATGCCGGACCAAGACTTTGGAACTCAGGCCGACTGCGGGGACCACCAGATGGCAGGATAACCCAAGTGTAATGACTGCAGCAGTGTGAACACTCTAACATCTACATTTATGTTAGGTACAAAACTGTACTTTTTTGGTGGGTTTTCTTTATATTTTGCTGAATGTGGATGTCGAACTTCAGAAGTTGGTCTGTAGTTACAACGTGTAATTTGACAAAGGGAACAACTTCAATCGATGAGTTGCTTTGGCTAAGGACTTGGAAGGAATTTTTATCAAAAAAGAAAGATTTTGAGTTTGTGAATCACAGTATTTTAGATTTGTTTGCTTTGAGAGAAAGGTGATTTTGGCACATCCAGATCTCAGTAGTTGAGAAGGCAGTTTGAGTTTTAGATAAGAGTTCTGGGATTTTAGAGAGAGAGCAGACAAGTGTAGAGTCATCTGCATATTGGATGACTTTGGCATCAGGAATAGCTGAGTGAAAGTTATTGATAAAGATATTAAACAGCATTGGTCCAAGGATGGATCCCTGTGGTACTCTAGTAGGGGTGGGTAAGAAAGGTGAGGTACCTTTTTTCCATTTCACAGCCTGAGATCTATCTGACAGTTTGCGAACCAGGAAAGAATGTTTTGGGAGAGATTTAGGTTTGAGAGGTGACTTAGAAGGTGCTTATGGGAAACACTATTGAATGCTTTAGAGAGATGTAGGAGCATTGTGGATACTAATTTCCCAGAAACTCAGGTTTGTTTGACAGTTTCTAAGAATGAGAGTAGAGCTGTTATGGTGCCATGTCTTGGTCGGAAGCCATGTTGGGTAGGTGTAAGAAGTTGTTTTTTTAGTCAGAAAAGGCACACGTTGGAGGTGGATGCATTTTTCTATGATTTTGTAGATTGGAGAGAGAAGAGCTATAGGGCAGAAGTTTGAAATGTTAGTGTTTTTGCCTCCCTTGTGGAGAGGAAGACTAAAGGCGGAACACCAGAGTTTAGGGACATAGGATTCCTTTATGGATCTATTTATTAGAATACTAACTGGGAGAGCAATACCATTGGCAGCATACTTGAGAAAGGAAGAGGAGATGTCAGGTGCATTGGAGCAGGGTTTAAGTTTGGATATAAGTCTTTTTATGTAGTTAGTGGAGACCGGTTTAAGCTCAAACATAGGGGGAAATTTTTTTGTGACTTAGATGAAGTAGAATGTAGGAGAAGATGGATCATTGTTGGGAAAAGTTTTCATTAGGTCGGATATTGACTCTATAAAGAAAGAGTTGAATAGTGAAGCTAATTCGAGGTCAGATTTATTGGGTCCAGACAGAGGGTATTTTTGGAGCCTGGGTTGAGGAGTGAGTTTATGGAGTTCTAAAAAATCCTAGGGTTTTGAGGATGGTTGGACTTGAGCTTAGTGTAGTAGGATTTTTTGTCCTTGAAGATTTGTTTTTTTTTTTGCAAAGTTACAGAGCTGTCTATATTGGAGAGGGGTTTTGGGAAGTTTATTCTTTTGGTAAAGCTTCCAGGATTTGTCTCTTTGATGCATAATTTGCTTTGTTTCTTTGGTTAGCCAAGGGGCAGTTATAGTTTTTATTCTTTTTTTCTTGGTGGAGCTAGGGAATTTAGAGCATCTAGGAAAGTAGAATTAAAGTGGTCTGTGGCATTATTGAGTGGAACTGTTTTTAGAATGTTCCAGTTCATTTGTTTGAGATAGTTAGAGAAGGTTTTGGGTCAAATGTACTACGGTTGCGGGTCTGAATATGTTGATGTTGGTGTGGATGTGAGGTGTTTGCACGGTAAATGAAAGCTGGGAGGTGGTCCCTAATAGACTTGGTGATGGTGATAGATTTGGTAATTTTATTTGGATGGGTGACTAAGATCCAATCAAGAGTGGATCCTCAGTATTTGTTTTATTGGGTCTGGTGATGGAGTGGGTTACTTGAGTAAAGTTAGAGGTTAATGGACAGGGAGGGTATGGTACTGTTAATTTTATTTCAGTCAGTGTTTACATCGCCTAGTATGTAAGTTTCAAGGTTAATTTCAGCCGAGACCCATTGGAGTATGTCTTCAAGGTTTGAGATGTTATTTTCAGGTGGGATATAAAGGCCGATGATGCAGAGGCTTTTGTGATTATTCATTTTTAATAGACCGAATGTTAGTTCTGCATTGGTGAATTTAGGAATGGGGTTTGGTAGGCGAATTAAGGTAAGTAGATTGGAATAGATTAATGCAACTCCTCCACCTTTTTTCTTTGTGCGGTCACATCTGTGTGTGTGAAATCCAGAGGGCATGATTTCAGAGTCAGAGATGTGGGGTTTGAGCCAAGTTTCAGATATGGCTACAATGTCAGGCTGGTAATGACTTAGCCATGCTTGAAACTGATGTGCTTTGTTGTTGAGACTTTGGGCACTGAGTGTGAAAAATTTGAGTATTGTAGGGGGATGAAAGGTTAGAGGAAGGGGACGGTAATTGTTATTTGTGGGTGGGTTATTTTCGGGGTTGGGGTGAATGTCTCCAGCTAAAATGAGGTTATTGAAGGAAGTTATTTTAATGTGTTTTGGTTTGGATTTAGTGTATTCTGGATGGTCTAGTATTTGTTTAAGAGCAAGTGTCTTAGCAGTAGTGGAAATAATTTTAGGATTAAAAAGGTGCTGAGGGTTGAGCTGAAACAGAGAGGAGGAGATGGGAAAGAAATGATTATTTGTGAGGGAGGAGATGGTTTTGTGTGAGAATATGGTAAGGAGTAGAGTATGGAAGCTGATTGGAGGTATAGGAGCTGGCATGGTATAAAGTTAGGAGTAGTATGAGGGCGATGGAAGTTCGGAGTGTTAGGCACAGTAAGGAAAGCATGGTTAGAAAAAGGTAGTTTAATATGGGAGAATTTGTAGTTGGAGAGGAGCTATGGGGTGAGAGGGAGTACTGAAAGAGTGATTTATTTAATTACTGTGGGTGAAAGGAGGAGGGAAAGGCTTTGCCTGGATGGTTGTCTTGAGTGAATGGGGAGTTTTTGAAATAAAAGTAGGAGTAGTGGGGGTGGGTGGGAATTGGGGGCAGTGTAGGTAGGGGAGCAGAGTGAGTGGTCAGAGCCAGGGAGAAGGAAGAAAGGCAGTGAAAAGTTATTGGTGAAGCAGAGAACTAGCTCAGAGGTAAGGAGGCACTGGCATATAAGGCGCGGTGTGTGTGAAATTAGAAGGATGCAGAGGGTTGATGGGATAGGAGCTGAAAACAGGGCAGTAGCAGTTTAGTAGACTATAGTAAGTATTAATATGGCTAAAACAGGGCAGTGGTAAATTAATAGAACAGTTACAGTACTTTTGACTTGTATTAGAAAAGTAGTGGTTGAACAATGCCACCTGGTGGCCTTACTGAGTAAGTGCACTGGTAAGCTACGAGCACTGAGGGGAGGAGGAAAAGTGCCTAGGAGAGTAAAGGGAGAGAAAATCCATGGTAGACTGCTAGCGAATGCACGCAGGGGTAATGTACAACAGTGGTAGGTAACGCTCTGGCTTTTAGGAAAAAGTGGTAGTTCTCTAGCGTTTAGGAAAAAGTTGAATTCTAGAAGCTGCTACTTGGTTCTCTGTACCTACTTTTGGAAAGCACTATAAGCTTGATTCCTTATCTAGGCCTAGATCATGCTTTGCTAGGACCATTCTCCAGGGGCTTCTGGGCCGTTCTCCTTACACCTCCCAAATTTGGTTAGCTATGGTAATCTACCCATATAGCTAAGGCTGCTGAAGTAGTGATCAGTTAAACAGCACTAATATAGTTGTGTAAGTTGAGCTTACCATAACAGTAGATGTTCAAATTATCACTGCTGCAGTAGCCACTCCTTTCCCTCCACCCCCCCTTGCTTTTTGGTATGTCTTTTATGCCAGGCTGTGGATATTTATTTTGTTATTCCTAGCCTTGTCCTTTTAGCCTCCCTCTATCTGCTAGTAGAAAAGCTCTGAAGGGCTTTGCACCCAGACTTTTAGTCAGCTCAGCTCAAGCTGCTTGACAGTTTGGGTGTGTGGAAGGTGCCCTGAAGCTTTAGAAGCTGGCCGACTTCTTATATCCATGGCAGGTTATAACCCCATATTGCTAAGGCTACTGCAGCAGTGATCATTTGAACATCTGTTATGGTAATTTCAACTTACACGGCTGTACTTTTATCCACCAAACAGTCCAGCAGGGAGTCTCTCTCTCTCTCTCACACACACACACACACACACACACACACACACACACACACACACACACACACACACACACACACACACACACACCGGATTCATGAAAATAGCTGGAAATTACCTTGAATACAATGTGTAATGTTACAAGTCTCTCCATGCAGTTCATGCACAATGTAGATAGCTCTGCTTATGCAATTTTGTAGACAATTTCAAGGCATCCTTTAACAGCTCCCCATATCTTGTACCCTCTGTTTGGTCCAGTGGTTAAAAAACGCATACAGAAATGTGAGCAGGATGGCAAGACACTATCTACTGCTGGAGTACTATTTGAGAAACCTCAAAGATCTTACAGACAAAACCGAAAAGTGATATCATTGTATAACCATCCTCCTTTCAACTCTATGAATATGGCAGAGGCAACCCTTTAATGGACGCGGACTATGGCTGTGAAGGTCCACAATACCATGGGTATTGCAGGTTGTTTTCTGACCAGCAGCTACTGGGCTGCTTCCCCTATAGAGGCAGTTGGGGGTTATTTATCTCTCTACTTTTCTATGTGAACTTGCTGGACTCTTAAAGTAAGGGATAATATCCAGAGGCTATTAAACACCCTTTTCCTGCCCCCCCCCCCCCAGTTACCATGATTGCTCCTGGATGTTCCATGCTACCAGCAAAAAGTGGCCAAGGGGGAAGCTCTTTCCTTGCTAGTAAAGAGCCAAAGATCTATTTATGAAGTCTCACCAGACCAGATAAGGTCAGATTACTACTCGGGAATATTTTTGATTCCAGAAAAGGAGGACCATTTCAGGCCAAATTTGGACCTATGCCACCTCAACACTTTGTTTAAAAAAAAAAAAAAAGACCCTGTTTTTTAGAATGCTCATATTGCAGTCGATTCTGCCATGTCTTCTGGCAAAAGATTGGATGTGATCTTATTTGCATATTAAGATTACCAAAGTGTCCAGAAAGTTCCTTTGCTTCTGAATAGGAACCAGTCATCAGTTTAGATCATAGCCCTTCAAAAGTTTGGCTGATTTGTTCTTGGCTGACACTACTGTAGAATCTTTTCTGAAAACCCATGGATTACCTTCTTCAGGTTTTGTCTGTCCTTTGCAATTGCAGTAAACAAGGAAAAGTTGCTATTAGAACCTGGTCACACCATCAGTTTCATATGCTGCCATCTGGACACAGTTAACCACATACTTTTTCTGCCCCTAAACAGTATCTAGGCAGTGCACAGTGCTGTCCAGGATCATCCTCAGTGGAACAAACTCTTTGTCTATCTGGTCTTCCTGCTCTGGACCTCTTAACTTCTTGTATTTTAATGGTTGAGTTCACCATTACTACACAAGTGTTTTGTTACTGCAGGTTCAGGGTCTCTGTTAACATGCAGATTCAGGGTCTCTGCTAACACGCAATCTTAACTCCCCAAACATTATGACCAACTGTTGCAGAGTGTATTTACATTAGTGGATATCTTCCCCACTTGTACCCACTGAAAGATCCTCTGTACTTCCCTCCCTCTCTGGTGGTGGTAGTAGGCACCAAGGACTCCTCTCCATTGGGTTGGGAGGAGGGCATTTTCTACACAAGATGGTCCAAGATGTTTGAAGTGTTCACAAGATGAATCTTCACATCAGTATCTTAGAGATGAATGTGGTCCTTATGGTGTTGTGGGGACTTAAAATACCTCTCTCTGGGTCTGATTTCACAGACAACATAACTGTTGTGTGGTGCATCAACAAGGAAGGGGGAACATTGTCTTATCCATTACGTCAGGATGCAGTCTAGGTGTGGCAATGGGTGATTAACTCTCACTGATTTTTCATAGCAATGCACATTTCTTAGAAATCCAGCTGTCTTGCAGACAGGCTCAGCAGGACTCTTATACTTCGCAAGTGGTCACTTAATCCAATGGTGGCTCAGGCCATCTTCACCCATTGGGGCTGTCTGTGCTGTGATCTCTTTGCATCCAAACCAACACCAAAAGCAGCACTTAATTTGCTTTGATCACAGTGATGAGAGGTCCCTAAAAGAAGCTCTTGTCAAGCAGTGGCCTTCCAGTATCCTTAATGCTTGGCCACCTGAACCCATTATACCCACATTTTTGCAAGAAAGACCTTCACTGTCCTCATTGCTGCATTGTGACCCAGACAAAGTTTGGTATCCCCCCCCCCCTTTTCACATTAAAGCCTCACCTCAAGAAGTCACCCTGGCTTCTGGACCCAGTGCCAGATCTATTACCCATCCAGAAAGCTTCAGCGACATCTCCAGAATCCAGATCTGGTCCAGGGCTGGAGGACCAGATAGGCAAAGGGTCTTTTGCACTGAAGATGATCCTGGACAGCACTGTGCAAGGCCTAGATGCTGTTTGGGGGCAAAAAGACTATGTAGTTAACTGTGTCCAGATGGCAGCATATGAACTGGATGGTGTGACTAGCTTTTAATAACGACTTTTCCTTGTTTACTGCAATTCCAAAGGACAGCTCGTTTTTTCCAATTCCAGTAATGAACCATGTACCCTGCTTTATCCAAGGAGGATGATCAAATTATTTCAGCATATCAGAAGGATTCTACACAAAAGTACATCTTAGTAAATTAGTGATGTTCTTCGTTCCACATTGCTGCAGTCCTAACTATTGGGTAGTCCGCTGTCCAGTCGGCCCGAATACCAAAGTATAAGGCTGACGTCGGTCAGGGCGCATTAGACTGACGTCAGTACGTCAGGGTACTAATGCGCATGACCGACGCCATATCCTCAGTCTTTTTTGCCGCATGGTCCGATGCAGAAGCAGTTTTGCGAGTGCAGGTTGGCGTTCTGAAATTTTCTGAAGTCGGAGTTTCAGACCGAATCAAAGTTGGCTAAGTACCCGTTAGGAACATTTTGTTTTTCTTGCCTCAGTATTTAACCGGATGTCAGAAAAAGTGAATAACTGTATTTCTTGTGGGAAACAGATACCTCATAGGGATTACCATACCTTGTGTATACCTTGTTTAGGGCCTGAGCACGGCGTTGTTGGATGCCGCTCTTGTGCTAGATTTAACAAACGCACTATTAAGAGAAGGTTAGACTGTGCCAGGTTAGTGTTTGGGAAGCGTTGCAATTATAAAATGCCGTCGGATGCTCCGACGCCCGCTTCGTCCAAAAAGCGCAAGGACAAAACAGCAAAGCCTAGGGTTGATGAACCGGCAGTCCCAGGCGTCGGTTCTTTAGAAAACTCAGTGGAGCCAGAGGTTTTGCCAGGAGTTTCTTTGGAGTCTCAGGCAGAGACTTTACTGTTACAGGATGTGCCTTCTCAGGAAGTAGGCCAGGCTGAAGGGGCTTCTCAGGTAACTGTTCTTCCCTCTCTTCCCAAGGTAGTTAGAGCCTCTCCTTCTGTTTCCAAATCTTCTTTGAGAGGTAGGCCAAGTTTGGCTTCAGTGGCGGCTTCTCCTAGCACTTCAGGTTCTGTGCCTAAGAAACATATGCTTAAAATGGCAGAAGATTTGATTACTATGATTAGAGGTTCTATGCCCCCTCCTGATAAGAGGCCTAGGGTGGAACCTGAGTTTGAGAGTTTTGAACAGTGTTCAGAGGCTTCTGAGTCTTCTGCGGAAGATTTGCAAGAGTATCCTCCTTATTCTGATTCTGATGTGGATGATTCTACTCCTACAGCTTCTCCTCCTGAGGATTTCTCATTTTCAGAGACTCTGCATTCCATGAGGGAACACTTTAAATGGGAAGGCCAGGATTACTCTGATTCCAGGAAAAGGCTTAGGGAATTCTTGTTTTACCCCAGCATAGGCCCTTAGCTATACCTCCTGTGTTGAATGTGGTGGAAGATGTTTTTGCAGAGGCTTCCCTGAATCCTGATTCTTTGCCTCCTGCTCCTGTTAAACCTGATAGGTACTATAGGGTGCCTGAAGCTCATAAGTATCTTTTAAGAGTCCTAGGGCAGACCCGGAAACTGTTTCTCAGGGACCTAAAGGTGTTAAGGCCTCTGTTGTTAAAAACCCTGTTCCCACTGATAAAGAGGCAAGGGCTTTGGATAGATGGGGAAAGAAAGTGTATACTTCTTCCACTTTAGCCATGAGGGCGTTGAATTGTCAGTTTCACATGCTAAAATATCAAAATTATCTCCTTTCTCAATTGAAATCTAAGGTGGATGCTTTGGCGGAAGGTATTGAGTGTAAAGAGTTGCTGGATTTAGTTCATGTGTCTGAACAAGTGGGTAAGCATTCTTTGCAATGTGGTTTTGATGCTGTACAGGCCTCCTCGAGGGTGGCTGCCACTAGTTCTGTTCTTCGCAGGCATGCCTGGTTGAGGGATCAGAATTTAGCTGAGCATGTTAAGACAAGGATTTTGGATGCTCCTTTACAGTCTGATGTGTTGTTTGGTTCACCTGTGGAAGCAGTTTTAAAGAAAATGGAGGACAAAGCTAAGTCTATGCAAACTGTTAAAGATTTTTGCAGGTGCAGCCACCAAGTTTAGTAGAAATTGGCCTACTAAGGGATGGACATATCCTGCTTATGATTCCCAGTCTAGGGGTAGGTCTAGACGTGGTAGGGGCAGAGCTCAAGGTTCTTTTAGGCCTAGAACAGGGAGTTCACCTGCTCAGACTTCTGGTGAGGGCAGGGGTCAGTCCTTTCGTAAACAGACCCAATGACCTGCCTTTTCAGCTGCCAGTAGATTCTCGTCTGGCAGCTCCTTTGGGAGGAAGACTGTCTCTTTTCAAAGAAAATTGGGATTTAATTACTCAAGACAGATGGGTGTTGGATATCATTCACCACGGTTACAGGTTTTATTTCCATACATTGCCTCCTTTCAGAGGCATGCCAGACGTTCCTCCTCCACAAAGGACAGAGGCTCACAAGCAAATTTCTCTGTTACTACAAATAGGGGCCATTCAGCCAGTCCCTGTATCAGAAAGGGGCCTAGGATTTTATTCTCGCCTGTTCCTAGTACCAAAGAAGGGGAACACGTGGAGACCAATTTTGGATTTATCTATCCTCAACACTTATCTGGACATTCCAAAGTTCAAGATGTTGACGTTACAACAGCTTTTACCTCTGCTGGGCAAAGATCACTGGATGGTAACTTTAGATCTCAAGGAAGCTTACCTTCATGTGCCTATAAGACTAAGTTGCAGGAAGTATCTGCGTTTTCGAGCTGGAAATTCTCATTATCAGTTCTCTGCATTGCCCTTTGGCTTATCTACTGCCCAGAGTATTCACAAAGGTTCTGGCTCCAGTGATAGCTTACTTCAGGCTACAAGGAATTCAAATCTATCCTTACTTGGACGATTGCCTGATTCTGGCTCAAGAAAAGGAAGACCTTCTACAGCATCTGGAATATGTTATAGCAGTGCTAAGATGCCTAGGGTATTCTGTGAACGAAATAAAGTCCAGTCTAGTACCCTCTCAAGACATGTGCTTTCTGGGTGTGAGACTGAATACAGCAGCCCAGATGGCCTTTTTAACCCCGGACAAACAAGAGAGTCTATCCTTTTACTTCCATCAACTATCTCATCAGTCCGTGCTGACTGCAAGGACAGTCCTTCAAGCATTAGGGTTCATGGCATCTTGTATTCTGGTGCTTCCCAATGCCAAACTGCATATGAGGAAACTGCAATGGTATCTCAAAAATGTATGGACACAGCACTGCCAGGATTTGGACACTGTCATTCAAATAATACCTTGCCTTCAAAAAGAATTTCTGTGGTGGGCTCAGGAATGTCACCTAAACAAGGGACTCTCTGTGACCCGGCCAGAGGCGAGTCAGATTTTAACGACAGATGCCTCGGACATTGCTTGGGGAGCTCATCTAAATGGAAAGTGGATACAAGACAAGTGGCCTGCCAGACTACAGCATCTACATATCAACTTGAAGGAGATGTTAGCAGTCCAGTTTGCATTAATGGCTTTCAAGGAGTTACTTCTTCCAGGGCAGGTGTTGATTCTAACAGACAACACAACTGTCATGTGGTACATCAACAAACAAGGGGAACACATTCTTATCCTCTATGCAGGCAAGCAATGATTTTATGGGAGACTGCGCTCAGCTTGCAACTAACTCTTCAGGCAAGGTTTCTGCCAGGAGCACAGAACTCCTTAGCAGATGTGTTAAGCAGACAAATCATGGATCCCCACGAGTGGAAACTGGATCTTCATGTATTTCAGAAATTGACAGTGTCCTGGGGAACTCCAGACCTAGATCTGTTCGCTTCTCCACTAAACCACCAGCTGCCAAAGTTTTGCACAAAGGGGTTTCATCACACAGCTTGGAAAGTGGATGCTCTTTCTTTCAGTTGGAAAAATCTTCATGTGTATGCCTTTCCACCTCTGCCTCTTCTTCCAAAGGTGCTCTTAAAGGTCAGACAAGACAAGCCAAGGATGATTTTAATAGCTCCAGATTGGCCTCGGCAACACTGGTACCCACTACTAAGGAGTCTGGTAAGGAAGCCTCCATGGCCTTTACCTTTGATTCCACATCTGTTATCTCAGAAGGACGGTCATCTGCTCAATGTCAAGCTCCACTCTCTTCATCTAACAGCCTGGCATATTCTGTATTGAAACACAGCAGGTCTCAACTTCCTCAACAAGTTTTAAATGTGATTATGGAAGCTACAAGACCTAGTACAAGGAAAGTGTACGCAGAAAAATGGAAGAGATTTTTATTTTGGAGTACAGCAAAGAATTTGGAGATTTCTGAGCCTAATTTGAGTGTGGCTCTTCAATATCTTACTGAGTTATTGGACAAAGGTTTGTCCTTCTCTTCCATTAAGATTCATGCTGCAGCAATTTCAGCTCACTATGATTGTGACCCACCATTGTTTTCGCGTCCTTTGTTCAAGCAGTTTCTTAGAGGGGCAAAGAATATAAGACCCCCACGTACAGCTCCTACTCCTGCTTGGGATCTCAATTTTGTGTTGGAAAAACTTACTCTACAACCTTTTGAGCCTGCAGCTACTGCTGAATTGCAATACTTGTCATGGAAGACTGCTTTTATGTTGGCTATTACTTCTGCAAGAAGGGTGTCTGAGTTGCAGGCCCTTATGGCAGTAGAGCCCTTTTTGATTTTCCATAAGGATAGGGTATCATTACGTACTAATCCTTCTTTTATGCCTAAGGTGGTTTCTAGTGTGGCTTTAAACCAAACTATTCATTTGCCTACTTTTTATGCAGACCCCCAAAATAAAGGGGAAAAGATTTTGCACACTTTAGATGTGCACAGGCAATTGCGTTATTATTTGAGCAGGACTAAGGATTTTAGGCAGTCTCAGCAGTTGTTTGTTTCTTTTGCTTTGAGTTCGCAGGGCAAGCCTGTGTCAAAACAAACTATTTCTAGGTGGATTGGGTTTTGCATTGCATTTTGTTATTCCCATCATGGCAAGGAGATTCCAGCTGGGATTAGGCCTCATTCCACTAGGGCTACTGCCACTTCAACAGCATTTCTAAGGGTGTGGCAACTAAGGATATTTTGGAGGCAGCTACTTGGAGTTCAGTGCATACTTTCTCTAAGCATTATCACCTTCCTCTCTACTCTAAGTCTAGGGCTGGTTTTGCCACAGCTATTTTGCAAGGCATGTTGTCAGCTCCTGCTTCTTTATGATTTGCCAGCCTCCCTTACCTCTGCTTTGGGATTCTACCCAATAGTTAGGACTGCAGCAATGTGGAGCGAAGAACATAGTACAGTTTTGTACCGACCATAAATGTAGATGTTCGAGGATCCACATTGCTGCAGTCCAATTTACCCTCCCTCCTTCCCTCTGTGTTTAGGGGTGGTTGTGTAGGTGAGGTTATATGCTGATATTTTTGTATATATTGTACATATTTTTGGTGCAGGTATATTGGGCCTTGTCTTTTTAGGGTCTTCTGACATCTGGGGCAAGAAAAGACTGAGGATATGGCGTCGGTCATGCGCATTAGTACCCTGACGTACTGACGTCAGTCTAATGCGCCCTGACCGACGTCAGCCTTATACTTTGGTATTCGGGCCGACTGGACAGCGGACTACCCAATAGTTAGGACTGCAGCAATGTGGATCCTCGAACATCTACATTTATGGTAGGTACAAAACTGTACTTTTTGCTCTCTGGGCTACTTCTCTGGAATTAACCCTTTTTGTGTACAGTATTCAGTACAGGGGCCAGCTTTTTGACCATTTAAGTCCCGTTACTTTAGTTTCCAATTTTCTTCCACAGGCAGACTCATGTAAACCTGAGAAACTCATTCAGTACACTATATGTCTACTTCTACAGATTTGTTCAAGAATTCTTCAGTTGTTGACATTTGTGCTTCAGTAAGTTTGTCCTCATTGCATTCCTGTCTAAACATTATAGACTAGATTTGTTTTCAAGATCCAGGGCTTCCGTTGGAGCTTCCTTCCTCAAGGGTCTCTTGTCATGCCACCCAAGTGTTCCAGTAGCTGTGGAGTCTGACCCATTTAATGGATTAAGCAGAATAAAGTGGATATTGCAGTTATGGAGTTACCATAATGCTGCATTCATTCATTTCTGTCCGTCTGATATGAAATCCTTCCTGCCATCCCCTTTCAGTTGTGAAGATTCTATAGGAGTTCATGTTCCTTAAGCCCTCCTCTAGGTTGCAAACTCTGAGGGAAACTAACTTGGTCAGGACAGGTGCATTGTGTGAATGAAAGTTTGAGGAGCTCAAGGTTGGAGCACTAGCTTTGCTGGCTTGGATCTGACAAGTGGTCAAAAGATCAGTCAGTCATATCAGACAGACATAAATGAAAGGATACAGGGTTATGGTAAGCATATAACTACCATTTTCATTCCCCCCTGAAGTACTTGTCTTAAAAGATGCCATGCTTGATGACAGTGACATCTCCTAGAATTAGTTCAGGACTGCAAGCAAAAGGACAGGGTGCCCACTCACACAAGCCCATCCTTTATACCAAAGGGAGTTAGAGACCTCCTTGAATTGGGCTATATTCACTCCACTGTTTTTTCCTAAACCCTGTAACAGTAGAAAGAATGTGGCATTCTCTGGCTGTGCGTAGACAACTTGAGGATTTTATTTGAACAAAGCAAAATATGTCAGTCAGAACAACTGCATTTGCCAAAGGCAGGAATGAAAAGTTTGTAAGTAGTCACTTTCTAAGCAGGTTGCTTGCTCTGTCTTCCATTGCTGTCCTGTCTATGGAAAGCCAGTGCTGTGTTATGTTAAGAGCCCATTCAGCAAGAGCCACAACAGCCACCACAGCATTCCTCGAAAGTTAAATGCCCAGTCACTTCTAAAAACAGCTACTTTGTCCTCAGTCCACACCTTCTCAAAACCTTGTAACATGTTTTATGTCCAGATCAAGGGCAAAGTTTGCTTCTGCTGTACTAGAGAGCCCATTCAGAGACTTTGTCACCCACCCATTAGTCCAGTGCTCTGGGAGTCCTCACATTGATGAGGACTGCAACAGTGAATCTACCTGAACATCTACAATTATGGAAATTTTTTAACACAACTGTTCTAAGTTTATCATACTGTTCAATGTTGCAGTCCTTGTTCCCTCCCACCATTCTCTCAGTCATCCTTCTTGGGCATCCTGGGATTGGGATGGGTACCCTATACTTTTCTTGTCCTTCACCTTTCCTGTCTTCTTGCTACCATGTCTTTTCTTTCTGTGAACTTACATAAACCCCAGAGTGGTAGATTGCAGTCCTTTTGGTCAACTTCTTATCAAAGTGTCTCCCTTTTCCTTTACCATCCATGCCCTGGCACCAGCTCCATGTCCGTTGAGGGTAAGGAAGATTCAAAGATGACTGGCTGATATCCCTGTTATACTACTGACATCTTGGCATCCGGGTGGAAGACGGTCTGCGTAGATCATTGGGAAAAGGTACAGCTGTAGAATTTGGCTGGTCATATGGGTACAGTATTTATTTTATTTTATTTTACATTTGTTTACTGGGAAAGTCCGACTAGACACAGCTCCATTTTCAGTGGAGGCCCGGGGAGAAAAGCTTCAGATAAAATGCGTAAAACAAACAAGAAGAAATCAACAAACACTTAATCTATGGCTATCAAGTTAAAACATAGTAAATGTCCTAAGACAACACACAGTAATAAAGACAGGAAAGTTTAGAACCTAATTTCATATAGTACATAGTAAAAACAGTATACATTTTTACAATAATGTTGATTATACTGCTATAGAAATCACACCTAGAAGAGTCATCACTCATCACAGTATTATAAATGGGATACATAATATGCTACACTTGTGGTGGTGTGGGATGCTGAAGTTAGTCAGGAAACATTAGTAAAAGGGGTGAGACAGTGTAACAGCTGAGATGTTGTGGCTAGTTAAGTTGCTACTAAGTAGTAGGGGTAAAGCAGCATAATTGAGTACTGAGCACTATGAGATGGAAAAGTAAAACAGAATTGATTAGTGAACATAATGTTTAGATACAGAAGGATATTGTAAGGCATATTAGGATAAGATGGTGAATAGATTGTTTATCCTGGGGCAAGATACCTCACTGATGAGTACTACAGTAGTGAATGTACTTGAACATCTACATTTAATGTAATTGCCTCACAAAACTGTACTTTCCTCCCACAACATTAAATTGCTTTAGGGTCTTAGTGCTTCCTTTAGTAGGCCAGTACTTACTTTGCTATTCTTGTCCTGAATGTCCATTACCACCTTCTTTCCAATGCCAAGGCAAGCATGTTGGCCCACTTTCTTCTTGCACCATTTCTAATAAAGTCTATATTTGATCAGCGGACACTTAAAAAAGCGAACGCTGATTGATCGACCGTATATAAGTGAAAGCTTACAATCTCGAACTGTCAGATCAGCGATTTTTTTCCTAGGGAAAAAAAATTGCTGATCCAAAACACATACACACAACACAAGCACACCAAACAGAAATCCACACACATACACCTAGAATCTGACACCTAACACTACACTAAACCATGCACACACCACTAACTATCCACTTACCTTAACCCAAACCCTAACCCTAAGGTCCGTCACTGTCGTACACTCACTTCACCCGCTCCCTAACCCTAAATCACCTAAACCCGCCCTAACCCTCACGTCCACACAATGGCACACATACCTAACCTGAGCCCTAACCCTAACTCACCTAACCCACCCTAACACTCACATCCACACAATCACACACTTACCTGAATCCGACTCATAACTTTCCACCACAGCACTGAAAATAGCAAAGCAACAGAAACGGACAACCAAATTCTTTCCCTAGGAAATAATTTGGGTTTCTGTTGCTTCGATATTTTGAACATTCGCTAAAATAAGGTCGATCAATCAGCGTTTGCTTGTTTAAGCGTTCGCTGATCTAATATAGACCCTTCTAATAGCTTATTTAAGAATGAGCTGCAGTTAGTGGAGGAGCTTGCCATGACTGAACTTGCTGCTGACAAAGCAGTCTCTCCCCTACAATAGTACTTTGATGCTGATTGGGTAGAGCACATCCTTGATATTGCCTGTGTAGTCTCCAAGACGTAATGGAATTGTACTTATTGGTGCTTGCTGGTAGTTGTGTAGATGTTCTTCGTGTTTCACTGTTGCAGTCATAACTGTAGGGTGTTCCTGCCGGCAGGCAGCCCGAGGTCGGCCAGAATTCCAAAGTCTGGGTCTGGCGTCGGCTGTACCAGCAAGTACCCTGACGTCAGAACGCAGAGGTATAAAACCGACAGCCGACGCCATCTTCTTCAGTCTTTCTTGCCGTGCGGTGGAAAGCAGCTCGCAAGTTGGTTGGTGAATCTTGACAGCGTGGTTTGCTTGTCGTCGGTCCGAAGACTTTTTTTCTTCTCTTCTCAAGCTAAGTACCCCGTTGGGGAAACTTTTTTCTTGTTCCTCCGATGTCAGAAAAAGTTAATAATTGTATATCGTGTGGGAAACAAATACCTCATAAAGATTTCCACACCTGTCTTCCTTGCTTGGGCCCTGACCACAACGTTTCTTGCTGTCGGTTTTGTGCTAGGTTTAATTCTCGAACGATTAAACGTAGGTACGATTGGGCCTTGAATTATTTCAGTAGACTATTCAACTACAGGATGTCGTCGGATACTTTACCGACAACCGGAATTCAAAAGAAACGCAAGGACAAGGATAGGCCTCCGAGGTCCAAACAGGATACTTTGCAGCCGGAGCCAGCCGGGTTCGCTGTCGCCAGTGAGGCTTTTGCAGCCCCTGTCGTCAGCCACTTCGAACCGATGGCGACCACGGACTCCCATGGGGAGCCAACTAGGCCCAGTATTTTATCTGCTGCAGGACCTTCGGACATCGCTCCTTCAGATGGGTCCGGAGCCACTGTGCAGGTACCGGCTTCTGAAGGGGTCTTCAGGCCTTCTCATATTACTATTTCTTCAAAGGCAAAGTCAAAGACTCCTGTTAAACCAAGGGTTCCTTCTCAAGCTTCTTCGGATTCAGCTCCCAAGTCTCAGAAGCAATTATTAAAAATGGCTGAAGATTTGCTTACTATGATTAGGGGTTCTCACCCTCCTCCTGAAAAAAGGCCTAGACAGGATATTCCTTATGATTCCTCTGATCAGGCTTCTGCGTCTTCAGTCTCTTCCTCTGACCAGGATTATTCTTTTCCTCCTTATGAGGATTCTGATGCAGAGGACTCAATTCCTTCTGCTTCTCCCTCTGAAGTTTTTTCTTTTGGGGAAACCCTGCATGAGATGAGAGAGCATTTTCATTGGGAAGGTCAAGATTATTCCGCCTCCAAGAAGAGACTTAGGGAATTTCTCCTTCTCCCTCAGCACAGGCCTTTGGCTATTCCTCCTGTTCTTGATATTGTGGATGATGCTTTCTCTGAAGCTACCCTGAATCCTGATTCTTGTCCGCCTGCTCCTTCTAAACTGGATAGATTTTATAGAGTTCCTGATTCCCATCAATTTTTGTTCAAGAATCCTTCTGCAGACCCTGAAACTATTTCTCAGGGTTCCAAGGCTGCTAAGGCCGCTTCCTCTAAAAATCCTATTCCCTCTGAAAAGGATTCTCGGGCCTTGGACAGATGGGGCAAGAAGGTGTATACTTCGGCTACTCTTTCTATTAGAGCTTTAAATTGCCAGTTTCATATGTTCAAGTATCAGCAATTTCTTTTGTCTGTTTTAAAACAAAAACTTTCTTCCTTTCCTGCATGTGCTGAGGACAAGGAATTACAAGATGTACTGCATGCAACTGAACAAGTTAGTAAACATAGTTTACATTGTGGCTTTGATGCCTTGGAGGCTTCCTGTAGGGCCGCAGCCTCTGGTACTGTTATCAGGAGACATGCTTGGCTCCGAGAGCAGAATTTACCTGAACAAGTTAAGGCTAAATTGTTAGATGCCCCTGTTCAGCATGATGTTTTGTTTAGTTCTAAAGCTGAGGAGGTTATTAAAAAGATGGAGGATAAAGCGAAATCTATGCAGACTGTGAAAGATTTCTTTCAAGTTCAGCCCCCTAGATTTTCTAGAAATTGGCCCTCCAAAAATTGGTCCTTTCCCACGTCTGACGGGCCTCAAAGGGGAAGATATAGACTCCCCAGAGGTCGAGCTCAGGCACAGGCCGCTTACAGGTCCAGACAATGGACTGCTTCATCACCTAGAAGGGGTGAAGACAGATCTCAATCACAAAGGAAGCAGACCCAATGACTCCCTCTGCTGGGCTACAGGTCCTCTTTACCTGGAAGCCCCTCTCGGAGGAAAACTTTCTCTTTTCTACCAAAATTGGACTCAGATTACCCAGGACAAATGGGTTTTAGACGTGATTTTAAGAGGTTACAAGTTCCACTTTCATACTCTGCCAAGGTCTATCGGTTGGCCAGATCTGCCAAAGCATCAGTGGTCAGAGGCCTTAAATCAAGTGGACGCCTTATTGGCCATGAGAGCCATAGAGCCTGTTCCACTTGCAGAGATGGGAAAAGGTTTTTACTCAAGACTATTTCTGGTTCCAAGAAAGCAAAATTCATGGAGACCGATTCTGGACCTTTCGGTATTAAACACCTTCCTGGAAATTCCAAAATTCAAGATGCTTACTCTACAACAACTTCTTCCAATGCTCTCCCAGGATGTTTGGATGGTGACATTGGACTTGAAAGAAGGCTTACCTACACATTCCCATCAGGCAGGAACGCAGAAAATACCTCAGATTCAAGGCAGGTTCGAGACACTTTCAATTCTCTGTACTGCCCTTTGGTTTATCTACTGTGCCCAGAGTCTTTACCAAGTGCCTGGCTCCAGTAGTAGCTTATTGCAGACTCCAAGGGATTCAGATTTACTCCTATCTGGACGACTGCCTTATTCAGGCGGACAGCAAAGACCTTTTACTTCAGCATCTGCATTTTGTTCAATGTCTTCTCCTTCTACTGGGATTTTCAGTGAACACAAAAAAGTCACATTTGATCCCCTCTCAGCAAATGATCTTTTTGGGAGCTCTTCTAGACACAAACTTGCAAAGGGCCTTCCTCACTCCAGAAAAACAATTACAGCTGGCTTCAATTTTCAAGACCTTGGCTACTTTAACTCAGCTCACTGCAAGGAAATTCCTGCAGGCATTGGGCTACATGGCTTCTTGCATCCTGTTGATTCCAAATGCAAGGCTTCACATGAGAAAACTTCAATGGTACCTAAAGAGTATATGGTCACAGCATTACCACAGTCTGGACACAATGATTCCACTGATTCCGTCTCCAGAAGGAGTTCCTTTGATGGTCCAGGGCTTGTGCTTTAAACAAAGGGAATCCCTTCCATCTGCCTTAGCCTTGTCAGACCATAACCACGGACGCTTCGGATTATGCTTGGGGAGCTCATTTTCAAAACCTTTGCCAGCAGGGTTCTTGGACAAAGAAGCATCTACCCTGGCACATCAATTTAAAGGAAATGTTGGCAGTTCAAAATGCTCTTCTAGCCTTCCAAAAACTCCTAAATCCGGGGCCTCTTCTGATTCGTACAGACAATACCACAGTCATGTGGTACATAAACAAGCAAGGGGGCTCTCACTCTTATCCCCTTTGCAGACTAGCCATGAATTTATGGGACACGGCTCTAAATCTGAATCTGCAACTTCAAGCTCAGTTCATTCCAGGAAAACAGAATCTCTTAGCAGACAGCCTAAGCAGAAACCTTTTGGATCCTCACGAATGGATGCCTGAACCCCAGCTTATTCAGCAAGATTACTGCAGTTTAGGGTTGTCTTCAGATAGATCTGTTTTCATCCCATCTCAGTCATCAGCTGCCTCTCTTTTGCACCAGGTCCTTCCACAAAACAGCATGGAAAGTGGATGCCCTGTCATTCAGCTGGAGGAACCTTTCGGGATATGCCTTCCCTCCTCTTCCTCTTCTTCCTCGAGTATTACTGAAAATAAAACAGGACAAGCCCAAGATAATCATTCTGATAGCTCCAAACTGGCCTCTGCAGTTTTGGTATCCAACCTTAAAACACCTGTTCTTGGAACCTCCTTGGATTCTACCTCTGATCCCTTCTCTTCTGTCCCAGCATCAGGGTCAGATGCTACACCCTCAAATCAAGACCCTATGCCTGGCAGCTTGGCTCTTCAAGGGCCTTTGATTCCTTCTGCTCTTCCCAAACAAGTTTTGGATGTTCTTTTAGAAGCTAGACGGCCTAGCACTAAGAAATCTTATGCTTCTAAATGGAAAAGATTTTGTATTTGGATGCAGGACCGAGGTTCTAACCCTATTTTGCCTGATATTTCCTCTATTTTACTTTACCTCTCAGACCTTTTGCATAAAGGTCTCTCTTTTTCATCCATCAAGATTCATGCTTCAGCTATCTCAGCTCATTACAACACTGATCCTCCCATCTTTTCCCACCAACTGGTGAGACAATTTTTGAGAGGGGCTAAGAATTTAAGACCTCCCAGAACTCCTCCTGTTCCAGCTTGGGATCTTAATTATGTCTTGGAGAAACTTACTTTGCCTCCTTTTGAGCCTGCTGCGGATATCAAGCTCTTATCCTGGAAGACAGCTATTTTGTTAGCATTGACTTCTGCCAGAAGGGTTTCAGAGTTGTAAGCTCTCATGGCTGTGGAACCATATATTATCTTCCACCAAGACAGAGTTTCCTTGAGGACCAATCCTACATTTATGCCTAAGGTGATTTCGAAAGTGGCTCTAAATCAGACTATTCACCCTCCTACCTTTTTTCCTAATCCTCAAAATAAAGGGGAAAGGATTTTACATTCATTGGAAATACACAGACAACTACGATTTTACCTGGACAAAACTAAAGATTTCAGAAAATCTAATCAATTGCGTATCTCTTATGCCTCCAGTTCTCTAGGTAAGGCTATTTCTAAACAAACTATTTCCAAATGGATTGCTCATGGAATACGGTTTTGTTACTCTGACTATGGGAAACAGATTCCAGGTACTGTTAGAAGTCATTCTACTAGAGCAGCTGCCACTTCAGTAGCCTTTCTCAGAGGAGTTCCTACCAAAGACATTTTGGAAGCTGCCACTTGGAGTTCAGTGCATACTTTTTCCAAGCACTATAATCTCCCTCTGTATTCTAAGTCTAGGGCAGGCTTTGCCTCTGCTGTTTTGCAGGGTCTTCTTGCTGCCCCTACTTCCGCATAACCTCCTCCCTCTTTCACTGCTTTGGGATTCCACCCTACAGTTATGACTGCAACAGTGAAACACGAAGAACATAGTACAGATGTCCTTCAAGAATGCAACTGCAGTCCTTACATATGGGTTGTCCTGCCTCAGGCAGCCCTCGGTCGGCCGGATTCCAAAGTCTGGGTCCGGCGTTGGCTGATGTTGCCTCCTCCCCGACGTCAGAGCGGCTGGGGTATAAAAGCATCATCCGACACCATCTTCCTCAGTCTTTCTTGCCGCGCGGTGCCCGAAGCAGAAGCAGTTCGCAAGTGCCAGTCGGTCAGCTCCTTTGTTTTACGTATCCGAAGTCATCAAAAAGCTAAGTACCCCGTTGGGGATCTATTTCTTGCCTCAGCCGATGTCAGAAAAAACTGAAAAAGTTAATCTGTTTGTCTTGTGGTAAACAAATACCTCATAACGACTTCCATTCTTACTGCCTCCCCTGCCTTGGCCCAGACCACGACGTCTCGGCCTGTGCTTGCTTCAATAAGCGCACTCTCAGGCGCCGGGCAGAGTTTGCTGAAGACTTTTTTTGGCGATAAATACTCTTATACCTTGCCGTCGGAACAACCGACACCTCATATTTCCAAAAAACGGAAAGACCGGGACCGACTTTCTCGGCCCGCGACTTCCACCGACACCGCGCCAAAATCTACCGTGAGTGCCTCGGTCTCTTCTGGGGCGGTTGTTCCACCGCTCCGGAATGACAACACCGCTTTACCGATCACTCTGGCCCCAGAGCCTGCGCCGGTGCCGGTTGTTGATTTTCCTCCAGATACTGAAGCCCAAGATTTGCCTGAAACCATTCCAGTGGACAAGGTTACTCCAGCACGTGGGGCAGCTAGGCCCCCTATGTCTATGTCTATCAAGGCCTGCACACGTGCTAAGGCTGCTAGCCAGGCTAAGTCTCACCCTCCTAAAGCTTTGCCTCAGCCCACTACTGATAAACAAATCATGACTTTAGCTGCATATTTAATTTCCTTAATCAGAGGCTCCCAGGCCCATCCTGACAGAGGTTCTCAGCCACCTTCTGACAAAAGGCCCAGGGTTGAGCATACAGACACCCTTTCTTCAGATGAAGCCTCTGGTGACTCTGATCACTCAGATACCCGGGAAGAGTCCTTCCAGGCCTACGAGGATTCTGATGCGGAGGAATCTATTCCCTCTGCCTCTCCTCCTGAGGATATTTCCTTTGGGGAAATTCTCCACTCCATGAGAGAGCATTTTCAGTGGCAAGGCCAGGAATTCTCTGACTCCAGGAAACGGCTTCGTACCTTCCTTAAGCTTCCACAACACAGGCCTTTAGCTATCCCTCCAGTGTTAGATGTACTGGATGATGTGTACTCAGATTCGAGTGCTTCTCCTGATTCTCTCCCCCCTGCTCCTGTCAAGCCGGACAGATACTACAGGGTTCCTGAAACTCACAAACATTTCTTTAAGGCCCATTCTGTTGATCTAGAAACAATTTCCCAGGGTCCAAAGGGGTGGCCACATCCACGGCCAAAAATCCTTTGCCCTCAGACAGGGAAGCTAGGTCCCTGGAGAGGTGGGGCAAAAAAGTTTATACCTCAACTACGCTTGCCATGAGGGCCCTTAATTGCCTATTTCATATGTTTCAGTATCAGGATTTCTTGATGGACGATTTGCAGAAAAAGTTAGCCTCTCCTGAGCCTTTAGATAGAAAGGCCTTGCAGGATTTGGCCCATAACACACAGCAGGTTAGCAGTCATTTTCTTCCGTGTGGTTATGATGCATTGGAAGCTTCATGTAGGACAGTTATGACAGGGGCTGTCATACGTAGACATGCGTGGTTGAAAGAACAGCCATTGCCAGATCATGTTAAAGTAAAGCTTCTAGATGCACCTCTGGAAAAACACAAGCTATTTGGTGCTAACGCTGAGGATGTGTTGAAATCAATTGAGGAAAAGGCTAAATCAGTGCAAACAGTCAAGAATTTCCTCCAGGTTCAGCCACCAAGGTTCAGTAGGAATTGGCCTTCTAAGAACTGGTCCTTTCCGGACACTGACAAGTTTCAAAGGGGAAAAAACAGGCGTGCCCGAGGAAGAGGGCAATACAGAGGCTCCTACAGGGGACGCCAATGGCAACTGACTAATCAGAGAGGTGGCGCAGGGACTTCCCTGCTCCACAAGGACAATCACAATGACTTGACTTTGACACCGTCGACCAAGGCTCAAAGAGAAGCACCTTTAGGCGGAAAATTATCCTTATTTTCAAAAAATTGGCACATTTTAACAAAGGACAAATGGATTCTGGACATAATAGACCAAGACTACAGGTTACCACTTCCATACTTTACCAACAAGCGGACAGCAAGCAAGCATGACAAAAAAGACTACTGCCATCCCAACAAATCATTTTTCTAGGAGCCAAACTAGACACAGAATCACAAATGGCTTACCTCACAGAAGAGAAGCAAGAACAATTGCCACATTACTTCAAAAGCCTAGCAAAGCTCACCCAGATGACAGCAAGGAAAATCCTGCAGGCCCTGGGTTTCATGGCATCTTGCATTCTACTGATTCCACTGGCAAGACTACACATGAGAAAACTACAATGGTACCTAAAGAGTTTATGGTCTCAACACAGCCACAACTTAGAAGCAGTTATCCCACTCATCCCATGTCTACAAAGGGAATTTTTGTGGTGGGCCCAAGCAAGCCAGTTAAACAAAGGTATGCCTTTCAGCAAACCTCAAGAAAGCCAAACCATTACAACAGACTCCTCAGACCATGGATGGGGGGGCGCACATGGAGGGCAGATGCATTCAAGGGCAATGGACTCCCCAGGAAGTGCATCTACACATCAATCAAAAAAAGATGTTAGCAGTAATGCATGCAATCGAGGCCTTCGGAAAATATCTTCAACAAGGTCATCTGCTAATAAA
>NC_056746.1:194773662-194886162 GCF_019279795.1 Protopterus annectens | reverse complement strand
GCTTTAAACTGCCAGTTTCATATGTTAAAGTATCAGCAACATGTTATTGGATTGCTTAAACAAAAAATGATGTTGATTCCTGACTGTGCGGACAATAAAGAATTACAGGATGTAATGCATTCTGCTGAACAGGTTGGAAAACATACTTTGCAATGTGGATTTGATTCATTAGAGGCCTCTTGCAGGGCTGCTGTTACTGGGTCTGTGCTCAGAAGGCATGCTTGGCTTAAGGAGCAGTCTTTGCCTGATCATGTTAAAGCTAAATTGTTGGATGCTCCCTTAAACCAGGACCTCCTGTTTGGCAACAAGGCTGAGGAAGTTCTTAAAAAGATGGAAGATAAAGCTAAATCTATGCAAACTGTTAAAGATTTCTTACAAGTTCAGCCTCCTAGATTTAGTAGGCACTAGCCCTCTAAGAATTGGTCCTTTCCAGCCTCTTCCAGGTCTTCTTAAGCCAAACCCAGACACAGCAGAAGTGTCAGTCCCAGGGGGCACACAAGACTAAGCAGTGGGGGGTTTCCATGCATAAATCAGGGAGTAGTAAGACTCCCCCCTATGGAAAACTGTCTCAATGACTTGCTTTTAAAACTTCCAAACACTTCCCAACTGAATGCTTCTTTAGGCGGAAAGATTGGTCTGCAGGCCAAAAACTGGGAACTCATTACCCAGGACAAATTGGTTTTAAATATAGTGTCCCAAGGATACAGATTTCACCTCCACGCCTTACCAACACCAAGCAGATGGCCAGATCTACCCCCAAATCCCTGCGCAGGGACCCAAAATTAAGTACTCTCTCTCTTAAGCATGGGGGCTATTCAGTTTGTACCAGAAGAGGAAAAGGGAGAAGGTTTCTATTCGAGACTTTTTCTGGTACCCAGAAAAGGCAATACATGGCATCCTATCCTGGACCTTTCTACTCTAAATACCTTTCTGGTGATTCCAAAATTCAAGATGCTGACTCTTCACCAGCTGCTTCCTATGCTAGGCAAAAATGCATGGTTGACAACACTAGACTTAAAGCATACCTGCACATCCTTATCAGGGAATCTTGCAGAAGATGCCTATGCTTCAAAGCAGGCTACATGCACTATCAGTTCTCTGCACTGCCCTTTGGCTTGTCTGCTGTGCCCAGTGTATTCACAAAGTGCCTATCTCCAGTCATTGCATTGTACAGGCAAAGAAATATTCAAATATACCCATACCTGGATGATTGTCTAATTCAGGCAGAAAGCCAGGACACACTTTTGAATCATCTGGCCTTTGTTCAAAGGGTACTGACTTCTCTGGGGTACACCGTAAATTAAAAGAAATCACACCTGGTACCCTGTCAACAAATTATATTCCTGGGAGCAAGCTTGAATACAACTTTCCAGATCGCTTTCCTCACGCCAGAGAAACTGACTAATTTGACAATCTACTTCAAACAAGTGGCCACAAAAACCCAGTTATCTTTAAGGCAAATACTGCAAGCCTTGGGGTTCATGTCCTCCTGCAGTCTTCTAATTCCTTATACAAGGCTGTATATGAGGAAACTTCAGTGGTATCTCAAAAGCCTATGGTGTCAACATTCACAGGATCTAGAAGCTATGATTCCTATCATATCTTGCCTACTCCTAGAGTTCCATTGGTGGGCAGAGGCCTGCCACCAAAACAAGGGACTACCATTCACACTACCCCCTGCCGCCCAAACCTTAGCAGATGCATCAGACTATGCATAGGGGGTCTCACCTGGCAGGGAAGTGCATTCAGGGCAAATGGAACCCAAGTCAAATGCACCTACACATAAATCAAAAGGAAATGTTAGCTGTACAGAATGCTCTGGCAGTCTTCAAGGACCACATTCTTCCAGGACAACTAATGGTAAAGACTGACAACACCATGGTCATGTGGTACGTAAACAAGCTGGGGGGTGCACACTCTTAACCCGCTGCAGATTAGCCATGGCATTGTGGAACACAGCCTTGAGCTACCGAGTGAATCTACAAGCTTAATTCCCGCCAGTAAAACTAAGTACACTTGCAGATGGACTAAGCAGAAACCTCATGGACCCACACGAGTGGAAACTGGAACAAAGGATGTTCGTCGTGTTATACTGCTGCAGTTATTACACTTGGGTTATCCTGCCGTCAGGCGGTCCCGCAGTCGGCCGAACCCCAAAGTGTTGGTCCGGCGTCGGTTGTCGTCGCTTCTTCCCTGACGTCAGTGCGACAGGGGGATAAAAGAGGCAGCCGACGCCATTTTCTTCAGTCTTTCTTGCCGCGCGGTGTTTGAAGCAGAATCAGTTCGCAAGTGCCGGTCGGCTAGCTCCTGAGATTTTCGAATTGAATTTCAGCCCGAAGTCTTCTCTAAAGCTAAGTACTCCGTTGGGGAAACTTTTCTTGCCTCAAACCGATGTCAGACAAAGTTGTTAATTGCATTTCTTGTGGGAAGTAAATACCTCATAAGGATTTTCAATCTTATTGTATTCCTTGCCTAGGCCCAGACCACGACGTCTCTGGTTGTCGGTTTTGTGCTAGGTTCAACAAACGTACAATCAAGTGTCGGGCAGATTTCGCCTGACATTATTTTGGCAGAAAATTTAACTATAGCATGTCGTCGGAGCAACCGACATCAGCAATGATTAAAAAACGCAAGGATAAGGACAGGCAACCAAGGCCAAGACCAGATACCGAGGCTTCAGCAAGGCCTGCCGCCGGTTCTCCGGTTTTCAGCAAGGCACCTACGCAGCCCCTGACTACCGCTGATTTAGAAATTCTGACGGCCTCCCAGACCGAATCAGCTGGGCCTCAGGAGCCGGTTCCATCTCAACCCTCGGACGCCAACCCTGACGGTGATCCGGAGATTTTGGACAGGCCTTCGGTTTCTGAAGGTGTCTTCAAACCGACAACTATCTCTATTAAGTCTTATGCTAAACTTAAAGCCCCCTTAAAAGTTAGGAAACCGGGTCCACAGACCCCCCCCCACAGGCCCCTGTGCCTAAAAAACAGATGCTTAAGATGGTTGAGGATTTAATTACCCTTATCAGGGGTTCACAACCCCATCCTGACAAAAAGCCTAGACTGGAGGAAAATTATCCTTCCTCTGACCAAGCATCCATTTCCTCAGCTAACTCTGAGGACCAGGATTATTCCTTCCCTCCTTATGAAGACTCAGATGCTGAAGAGTCCATTCCCTCTGTCTCCCCCCTTGAAGACTACTCTTTTGGGGAAACTGTACACACCATGAGGGAACACTTCCACTGGGAAGGCCAAGATTACTCTGACTCTAAGAAAAGACTCCGTGAGTTTCTTCTTCTTCCACAGCATAGACCCCTTGCAATTCCTCCAGTTTTAGACATTTTGAATGATGTTTACACCGAATCTAGTCTAAACCCAGATTCCTTACCTCCTGCACCAGCTAAACCAGACAGATACTACCGAGTTCCTGATTCTCATAAGTTTCTATGTAAAAGCCCTGTTGCAGACCCCAGAACCATTTCCCATGGTCCCAAAGGGGTTAAGGCCTCTACTGCTAAGAATCCACTACCTTCTGAGAGAGATTCCAGAGCATTAGAAAGATGAGGGAAGAAAGTGTATACGTCTGCCACTTTGGCCATGAGGGCCTTAAACTGCCAGTTCCGAATGCTAAAATACCAGCAGTACTTGATTACACAGTTAAAGCAGAAAATGATCCCTCAGACAGATCAACCTGATTTCAAAGAGATGCAGGATTTGCTGCATGCAGCAGAACAGGGGGAAAGCATACCTTACAGTGTGGTTTTGATTAATTGGAAGCCTCATGTAGAGCAGCTGTCACAGGATCTGTAATACGTAGACATGCTTGGCTAAAAGAGCAAGCCTTACCAGAACATGTCAAAGCAAAGTTATTGGATGCTCCATTGCAGAAAGATGCGTTATTTGGTGTCAAAGCAGAGAAAGTTCTAAAGAAAATGGAAGAAAAGGCAAAATCTATGCAGACAGTTGAAAGATTTTTTACAGGTACAACCTCCTCGTTTCAGCAGAAACAGGCCATCAAAAAACTGCTCCTTTCCTGCATCAGACAGACCCCAAAGGGGTAGGTACAGATGCCCAAGGGGCAGAGTACAGCCACAAGGTTCTTTCAGGCCTAGACAATGGCATACAACAACTCAAAGAGGTGGAGACGAAAGATCTCAACCCCTCAGGAAACAAACACAATGACTTCCCTCTTCGCCTGCCAAGCAAAATTGCCCTGGCAGCACCTTTGGGAGGAAAACTGGCTCCATTTCCACAAAATTGGCGCATCATAACAAAGGACAAATGGGTTCTGGATATTATTACCCGAGGCTACAGATTTCATTTCCACACTTTACCACGGATGTGAGGCATGCCAAATCTGCCTCCAAACCAATGGGCAGAGGCACAAATGCAAATTTCAGCTCTCCTGGATATGAAAGCAATTCAAAAGGTACCTACAAAGGAGCAAGGTCAAGGTTTTTACTCAAGACTATTTCTAGTACCAAGAAAGGACAAAGCCTGGAGACCCGTTTTAGACCTCTCAATTCTAAACACATACCTGGAGGTACCCAAATTCAAAATGCTCACACTACAGCAGCTTCTTCCCATGCTGGGCAAGGAGTCTTGGCTGGTAACGTTGGACCTCAAAGAGGCATACTTGCATGTCCCTATCAGACAAGATTGCAGAAGATACCTCAGATTTTTGGCAGGTACAACGCATTATCAATTCTCTGCATTGTCCTTTGGCTTATCTACTGTGCCCAGAGTATTTACGAAATGCCTGGCATCAGTAATTGCATACTGCAGACAATGAGGAATACAAATTTATCCATATCTGGACGACTACCTGATCCAAGCGGACAGCAAGGCCATTCTATTACAGCATCTGGCATTTGTAACAAAGCTGCTAAGTTGCCTAAGGTACACAGTAAACAAAAAGAAATCCAAGCTAATACCCTCACAAGACATAATATTCCTGGGTGCCAGCTTAAATACAACGGCCCAGATGGCTTATCTCACGCCAGACAAACAAAAACAACTGACTCAATACTTCAAACAGATGGCAACTTTTACCCAGCTCACTGCAAGGAAAATCCTGCAGGCATTGGGGTTCATGGCATCCTGCATTCAACTAAATTCCACATGCAAAGCTGCATATGAGGAAATTACAATGGTACCTGAAAAGTGTGTGGGCTCAACACAGGCACAGCCTCGAAACAAGTATACCTCTCATTCCCTGCCTTCAAAAAGAGTTCCTATGGTGGGCTCAAGCATGTCAAATAAACAAGGGTCTTCCTTTTGTCTTACCTCCAGCAAACCAAACTATGACAACAGATTCTTCAGACTACGCATGGGGAGCACACATGGCAGGACAGTGCATACAGGGCAAATAGTCTGCAAAACAAATGCACCTACACATCAACCAAAAGGAGATGCTAGCTGTGCAAAATGCACTGACAGCCTTCAAGGACCTCTAGCATCCAGGACAACTACTAATAAGGACAGACAACACCACAGTTATGTGGTACATAAACAAGCAGGGAGGAACACACTCCTTCCCTTTATGCAGACAGGCAATGACCTTGTGGCACACAGCATTGACTTACCAAGTACAATTGCAAGCACAATTCCTGCCAGGAAAGGAAAACATATTGGCAGACGAATTAAGCAGAAATTTGGCAGATCCTCACGAGTGGAGACTACACCCATAAGTATTTTCAATGATAACTCAAAGGTGGGGACGCCCAGACATAGATCTATTTGCCTCCTCCAGCAATTGCCAACTACAGAAATTTTGCACAAGGACTTATCATTCCCTAGTCTGGAAAGTGGATACCCTATCATTCAGTTGGACAGCATTGACAGTCTATGCCTTCCCACCACTACCTCTCCTGACCAAGGTATTACTGAAAGTCAGATCAGAGAGACCACAAATGATCCTCATTGCTCTGGACTGGCCATGTCAGCACTGGTACCCATTACTAAGGACCTTGACTCACAGCCCTCCATGGATCTTACCTCAACTCCCACTTCTGTTGACTCAGCAAAACTTTCAGATCCTTCACAGTCAGCTCAGGACTTTAAATTTAGCTGCATGGAGAATACGTTGAATTATCAATCAACACTTCTCTCAAAGGACTTCCTGAATGTCATTTTGGAGGCCAGGAGGCCCAGCACCAGAAAAACTTACTCAGACAAATGGAAAAGATTTTGTGCATGGAACCAGGCTAAAGGCCAGAATCCTTGGATACCAAACATTCCTCAAATACTGCAATACTTAACTGAGATGCTACACAAAGGCCTTTCTTTCTCATCCATTAAGATCCGTGCTTCAGCCATTTCAGCTCAGTTTCTCAGAGGGGCTAAGAATATAAGACCCCCCCAGAAAACCCCCAACGCCAGCTTGGGACCTCAACTTCGTTTTAGAAAAATTAACACTGCCTCCTTTCGAACCAGCCTTCTCAGCAGAACTACAATACTTGTCATGGAAAACAGCTCTGTTGCTGGCTGTCACCTCAGCACGCAGGGTCTCAGAACTACAGGCACTTATGGCAGTGGAACCTTTCATCATTTTCCATCAGGACAGAGTATTTTTACGTACTAACCCTACCTTTATGCCAAAGGTAGTATCTAGTGTGGCTTTGAATCAGACCATTCATTTACCCACCTTTTATCCAAACCCCCCAGAATAAAGGAGAAAGACTCCTTCACTCTTTGGACATTCACAGACAGATACTTTACTATTTGGATAAGACAAAGACCTTCAGAAAAACTGACCAACTCTTTGTATCCTATGCTGCAGGTTCACAAGCAAGGGCTATTTCAAAATAGACCATCTCCAAATGGATAGCACATTGTATCCGCTTTTGCTACTCGCACCATGGGAAAGCAATGCCTGTTAATATTAGGTCCCACTCTACCAGGGCCACAGCAACCTCAGCAGTCTTTCTCAGGGGGGTTCCAACCAAGGACATTCTGGAGGCAGCTACTTGGAGTTCAGTGCACACCTTTACCAAGCACTACCACCTTCCATTATACTCAAAAACCAGAGCTGGTTTTGCCACTGCAGTTCTGCAGGGCATCCTAGCTTCACCTAACCCAGTTTAGTACCAGCCACCCATCCATAACATTGGGATTCAACCCAAGTGTGATGACTGCAGCAGTATAACACGATGAACATAGTACAGTTTTGTACCTACCATAAATGTAGATGTTCGAGTGTATATACTGCTGCAGTCCAGGTTACCCTCCCACAATCCCCTCTACATACCAGGGTGTTAGTTATAATTCCATGTACATCAATTTATTGGATGCATGTCTATATGGTGTATTTGCTTACAGCTAGTACTATTGTTCATCTACTAAGGTATTTTTGCATAGTTATTTGTATTGCCTTCCTAGTTGGGGGCACCTGACATCTGGGACAAGAAAAACTGAAGAAAATGGTGTTGGCTACCTCTTTTATCCCCCTGTCGCACTGACGTCAGGGAAGAAGCGACGACAACTGACGCCGGACCGCCTGACGGCAGGATAACCTAAGTGTGATGACTGCAGCAGTATATACACTCGAACATCTACATTTATGGTAGGTACAAAACTGTACTATTTTCAACATGTTGACAAGCAAATGGGGGAGCCGAGATATAGACCTGATGTCCTTCAAGAATGCAACTGCAGTCCTTACATATGAGTTGTCCTGCCTCAGGCAGCCCTCGGTTGGCCGGATTCCAAAGTCTGGGTCCGACGTCGGCTAATGTCGCCTCCTCCCCGACGTCAGAGCGGCAGGGGTATAAAAGTATCAGCCGACGCCATCTTCCTCAGTCTTTCTTGCCGCGCGGTGCCCGAAGCAGAAGCAGTTCGCAAGTGCCGGTCGGTCAGCTCCTGTGTTTTTTCGTATCTGAAGTCATCAAAAAAGCTAAGTACCCCGTTGGGGAACTTTTTCTTGCCTCAGCCGATGTCAGAAAGAACTGAAAAAGTTAATAACTGTTTGTCTGGTGGTAAACAAATACCTCATAAGGATTTCCATTCTTACTGCCTCCCCTGCCTTGGCCCAGACCACGACGTCTCGGCCTGTGCCGCCTGTGCTTGCTTCAATAAGCGCACACTCAGGTGCCGAGCATAGTTTGCTGAAGACTTTTTTGGCGACAAATTCTCCTATACCATGCCGTCGGAACAACCGACAACTCATATTTCCAAAAAACGGAAGGACCGGGACCGACATCCTCGGCCCGCGACTTCCACCGACTCCACGCCAAAAATTACCGTGAGTGCATCGGTCTCTTCTGAGGCGGTTCTTCCATCGCTCCGGACCGACGACATCCTTTTACCGATCACTCCGGCCCCGGAGCCTGCGCCGGTGGTTGATTTTCCTCCAGATTCTGAAGCCCAAGACTTACCGGAGACCATACCAGTGGACAAGGTTCCTCCAGCACGTGGGGCAGCTAGGCCCCCTATGTCTATGTCTATCAAGGCCTACACCCGTGCTAAGGCTGCTAGCCAGGCTAAGTCTCACCCTCCTAAAGCTCTGCCTCAGCCCACTACTGATAAACAAATCATGTCTTTAGCTGCAGATTTAATTTCCTTAATCAGAGGCTCCCCGGCCCATCCTGATAGAGGATCTCAGACACCTGCTGACAAAAGGCCCAGGGTTGAGCATACTGACACCCTTTCTTCAGATGAAGCCTCTGGTGACTCTGATCACTCAGATACCCAGGAAGAGTCCTTCCAGGCCTACGAGGATTCTGATGCGGAGGATTCTATCCCCTCTGCCTCCCCTCCTGAGGATATTTTCTTTTGGGGAAGTTCTTCACTCCATGAGGGAGCACTTTCAGTGGCAAGGCCAGAAATACTCCGATTCCAGGAAGCGGCTTCGTACCTTCCTTAAGCTGCCACAACACAGGCCTTTAGCTATCCCTCCAGTGCTTGATGTTCTGGATGATGTGTACTCAGATTCGAGTGCTTCTCCTGATTCTCTCCCTCCTGCTCCTGTCAAGCCGGACAGATACTACAGGGTTCCTGAAACTCATAATCATTTCTTTAAGGCCCATGCTGTTGATCTAGAAACAATTTCCCAGGGGCCAAAAGGGGTGACTACACCCACGGCCAAGAATCCCTTGCCCTCAGACAGGGAAGCTAGGTCCCTGGAGAGGTGGGGCAAAAAAGTTTATACCTCAACCACACTGACTGAGAGCCCTCAATTGCCTTTTTCATATGTTTCAGTATCAGGATTTCTTGATGGATAATTTGCAGAAAAAGTTAGCCTTTCCTGAGCCTTTAGATAGGAAGGCCTTGCAGGATGTGGTTCACAACACACAGCAGGTTAGCAACCATTTTCTTCAGTGTGGATATGATGCATTGGAAGCTTCATGTAGGGCAGCTATGACAGGGGCCGTCATACGTAGACATGCATGGTTAAAAGAACAGCCATTACCAGATCATGTTAAAGCAAAGCTTCTAGATGCACTTCTGGAAAAGCACAAGCTATTTGGTACTAATGCTCAGGATGTGTTGAAGTCAATTGAGGAAAAGGCTAAATCAGTGCAAACAGTCAAGGATTTCCTCCAGGTTCATCCTCCTAGGTTCAGCAGGAATTGGCCTTCTAAGAATTGGTCCTTTCCGGACACTGACAAATTTCAAAGTGGAAAAAACAGGCGTGGCCGAGGAAGAGGGCAATACAGAGGCTCCTACCGGGGACGCCAGTGGCAACCGACTAATCAGAGAGGTGGCACGGGGACTTCCCCTGCCCCACAGGGACAATCACAATGACTTGCCTTTGACACCGCCGACCAAGGCTCAAAGAGAAGCACCTTTAGGCGGAAAATTATCCTTATTTTCTGAAAACTGGCACATTTTAACAAAGGACAAATGGATTCTGGACATAATAGACCAAGGCTACAGGTTCCGCTTCCATGCGTTACCAACAAGACAGGGCATGCCAAACCTGCCACAAAATCAAAGGGCAGAGGCATTCGAACAAATTTCAAAGCTGAAACAAATCAAAGCAATAGAAAAGGTTCCTCCTCAGGAACAAGGCCAGGGATTTTACTCAAGACTGTTCCTTGTTCCAAGAAAAGAAAAGCAATGGAGACCTATACTGGACTTGTCCGCTCTAAACACCTTTCTCATTGTACCAAAATTCAAAATGCTGACGCTACAGCATCTCCTTCCCATGCTGGGCAAGGGGTCTTGGCTGGTTACTCTGGACCTCAAGGAGGCATACCTGCATGTCCCAATCAGACACAGTTGCAGAAGATACCTCAGGTTTCTTGCAGGGTCAGAGCATTATCAATTCTCAGCATTGCCCTTTGGCTTATCTACTGCGCCCAGAGTATTCCCGAAATGCCTGGCATCAGTAATTGCACATTGCAGACTCCAGGATACAAATATACCCTTACCTGGACGACTGCCTTATACAAGCGGACAGCAAGCAAGCCTCGACAAAAAACTTGAATTATGTCATTCACTTACTACAGGCTTTGGGATTCACAGTCAACTTACAAAAATCAAGACTACTGCCATCCCAACAAATAACTTTTCTAGGAGCCAAACTAGACACAGAATCTCAAATGGCTTACCTCACAGAAGAGAAGCAAGAACAACTACCACATTACTTCAAAAGCCTAGCAAAGCTCACCCAGATGACTGTCAAGGAAAATCCTGCAGGCCCTGGGTTTCATGGCATCTTGCATTCTACGGATTCCACTGGCAAGACTACACATGAGAAAACTACAATGGTACCTAAAAAGTTTATGGTCTCAACACACCCACAACTTAGAAGCAATTATCCCACTCATCCCATGTCTACAAAGGGAATTATTGTGGTGGGCCGAAGCAAGCCAGTTAAACAAAGGTATGCCTTTCAACAAGCCTCAAACAAGCCAAACCATTACAACAGACGCCTCAGACCATGGATGGGGGGGCGCACATGGAGGGCAGATGTATTCAAGGGCAATGGACTCCCCAGGAAGTACATCTGCACATCAATCAAAAAGAGATGTTAGCAGTAATTCATGCAATCGAGGCTTTCGGAAAATATCTTCAGCAAGGTCACCTACTAATAAGGACAGACAACACCACTGTTATGTGGTACATAAACAAGCGGGGAGGTACTCATTCTTACCCCCTTTGCAGACTAACAATGACTCTTTGGGAAAAATCCCTGAAACTGAACATACAGCTCCAATCCCAGTTTGTTCCGGGCAGGGACAATGTTCTAGCGGACAGTCTAAGCAGAAACATCCTGGATCCACACGAATGGATGTTGCATCCAGACATTTTTGCACAAATAACTTCTGCATGGGGGAGGCCAGACGTAGACCTCTTTGCCTCCCACCTCAGTCACCATCTGAAAAAGTTCTGCACGAGGTCACATCATCCACAAGCCTGGAAAATAGATGCTCTCTCATTCAGCTGGAACTCTCTAAAAATCTATGCATTCCCACCTCTACCATTGATGACCAAGGTGTTACTGAAAATCAAAGCAGAGCAACCGAAAGGCATCTTAATAGCTCCAAATTGGCCAAGACAGCACTGGTATCCACTACTAAGGAGCATAACTTGCACCAAACCGTGGACCCTGCCTCTGTGGTCTCCACTCTTGACTCAGCACAATTACAGGACGGTTCATCCAAACCTGCAAACTCTGCGGCTGACAGCTTGGAGTGTCCCATGATTTCTCCGCATATCTCTTTCTCCAAGGAAGTTCAACAGATATTATTGGAAGCACGCAGACCTTCCACCAGAAAAGCTTATTCGGCCAAATGGAAGAGATTCAGCATCTGGAATACCAACAAGGGACAGGATGCATCAGTAATGAACATTCCAAAGATATTGGAATACTTGGCAGACATGCTGCATAATGGACTTTCATATTCTTCCATAAAAATACACGCTTCAGCAATTTCAGCAAGATACAACACCGATCCTCGTGTGTTCTCACATCCTTTGCTAAGACAATTTCTAAGAGGGGTAAAGAATATCAAACCTCCCAGAAAACCACCAGTGCCTGCATGGGACCTCAGTTTCGTGTTGGAAAAATTAACTCTTCCTCCCTTTGAGCCAGCAGCATCTGCAGAATTACAATTTCTTTCCTTGAAAACAGTTTTCCTGTTAGCAATAACCTCAGCAAGGAGGGTTTCGGAGATACAGGCCCTCATGGCAGTACCTCCATTCCTCATTTTTCATCAGGACAGGGTTTCTTTAAGAACCAATCCTTCTTTTATGCCAAAAGTGATATCCAGGGTGTCTCTAAATCAAGCAATTCACCTGCCTACTTTCTTCCCCAATCCTCAAAATAAAGAGGAAAAGCTGCTGCACACTTTGGACATTCACAGACAACTGCGCTACTACTTGGACAGAACAAAGGCCAACAGAAAGTCTGACCAACTATTTGTAGCTTACGCTCCTGGAGTACAAGGAAAAGCAATTTCCAAACAAACAATTTCAAAATGGATTGGACATTGCATCAGATTTTGTTATTCGTACCATGGAAAGGGTGTGCCAGCCAATGTCAGACCACACTCCACCAGAGCTACAGCCACCTCCACAACCTTCCTAAGAGGGGTGGCTACAAAGGACATTCTAGAAGCTGCTACATGGAGCTCTGTGCATACATTTTCCAAGCACTACAACCTCCCTTTATATTCCAGATCCCAAGCAGGCTTTGCTTCGGCAGTCCTGCAGGGCATTTTAGCTACACCATCCTTATCTTAGAGCCTACCACCCCCAGCTTGGCTATGGTATTCAACCCATATGTAAGGACTGCAGTTGCATTCTTGAAGGACATAGTACAGTTTTGTACCTACCATAAATGTAGATGTCCGATAGATATGCAACTGCAGTCAGGTTTTCCCTCCCTCCTTCCCCTCTGTGCATTGGGTCCACTTCCTCCTTTTATACTTAGCTGGGGATATCTGTTATGGTGTATCTGTTTATTGCTATTGTGTATGTCTGGAATTTTTTATTCCAGTTCTAATTTTAGCCTTCCTTGGAGGGCACCTGGCATCTGGGGCAAGAAACACTGAGGAAGATGGCGTCGGCTGATACTTTTATACCCCTGCCGCTCTGACGTCGGGGTGGAGGCGACATCAGCCGACGTCAGACTCAGACTTTGGTATCCGGCCGACCGAGGGCTGCCTGAGGCAGGACAACCAATATGTAAGGACTGCAGTTGCATATCTATCAGACATCTACATTTATGGTAGGTACAAAACTGTACTTTTTCCTCCCCCCAGAACCGTCAATTGGACAAGTTTTGCACAAAGATTCCCCCAAAAAATTGCTTGGATAGTGGATGCTCTATCCTTCAGCTGGAAAAACGTATCAGTTTATGCCTTTCCTCCTCTGCCTCTGCTCTCCAAGGTACTACTAAAGATCAAACAGGACAAGCCAAGGATGATTTTAATTGCACCAGGCTGGTACCCCTTCACGCACAGTGTGTCACGCATGGCCCCATGGCACTTGGCTCAGCAGGAGAACAGATTGTGCACCCTCAGCTGCAAACCCTGAACCTTGCAGCTTGGCTAATTACCTAATCTCTGATTTACCACCCCTCAGTAAATCAGTGATGTATATCATTTTAGAGACTAAGAGGGCTAGTACTAGAAAATCTTATGCTGCAAAATGGAAAAGATTTTGTACCTGGAACCAGTCTGAAGGGATGAGCACAGCAGTGCCCAATTTACCTCAGATTCTACAGTATTTGACTGAGATGCTTCATAAGGGCTTGTCCTTTTCCTCCATCAAAATTTATGCCTCCGCCATTTCAGCTCATTATAGCACAGAGCCTCCCCTCTTCTCTCACCCACTGCTGAAGCAGTTCCTCAGAGGGGCCAACAATTTAAGGCCACCGAGGAGAGCTCCAACTCCAGCCTGGGACCTTAACTTTGTCTTGGAGAAACTCACTCTTCCTCCTTTCGAGCCAGCTGCTGCTGCAGATTTAAAATTCACTTCCTGGAAAACAGCTTTCCTTTTAGCAGTCAATTCTGCAAGAAGGGTATCTGAGTTACAGGCCCTTATGGTAGTGGAGCCTTTCATCATCCTTCATGTGGACAGGGTGTCTACCTTTTTTTCCTAACCCACAGAACAAAGGGGAATGGATAATGCACTCATTAGATGTGCACAGACAACTTAGATTCTACTTGGACAGGACTAAACCTCAAAGGAAATCTGAACAACTGCTGGTGGCATTTGCTGCAGGGACAGACGGGAAAGCTATTTCAAAGCAAACCATTTCAAAATGGATAGGCCACTGCATTCATTTCTGCTATAAGCACCATGGAAAACATATCCCACAGGGCATCAGACCCCATTCAACCAGGGCTGCATCTACCTCTACAGCCTTTCTCAGGGGCGTCCCTACAAGGGAGATCCTAGAAGCTGCTACCTGGAGTTCTGCACATACTTGCACATACTTTCACCAAGCATTACCATTTGCCAATTTTCTCTAAATCCAGAGCTGATTTTGCCACTGCAGTCTCGCAGGGCCTTATAGCTGGTCCTAATTCTATTTAAATTCCTCCTCCCAACCTTAGCTTTGGGAATCTACCCAAATGTAATGACTGCAACAGTGAAACACGAAGAACATAGTACAGTTGTGTACACTTACCATAAATGTAGATGTTCGAGTGTTTTCACTGTTGCAGTCCTGGTTACCCTCCCTCCAACCCCCTTTCTTCTTTTGGCTATACCTCTACTCTAACTTACTATGCTCAAAAAGCTTTTTGGTGTATTTTTTGTTGGAGGTATATCTTTGTATTATAGATTTAATTGCTTCCCATTAGGGAGGCACCTGACATCTGGGACAAGAAAAACTGTTATAGTGGCGTCAGCTGCATGTTTTATACCCCTGACGACCTGACGTCATGGAAGAAGGGACGGTAACCAACGCAGGACCCAAGACTTTGTTAATCAGGCCGACTGAGGTCTACTGCAAGCAGATAACCCAAATGTTATGACTACAACTGTGAATACACTCGAACATCTACATTTATGGTAAGTGTACACAACTGTACTTTTTTAATGTAACAGGTGTCTGTTCAGGCCATAATTCTAGTACAGTAGGAATGTCTTATCTCCCAGTATCTGCTTACTTACCATCTCCAGTGACATCAGATAAAATCTAGCTGTAAACGGGATGCAGTCCCTGGAGTCTTTTAAGTTAATTTTTTGTATGTGCAGTCACTGGATTTCATCATTTTTTCTGCTAATTTGATAGCTGGCTCCTGACTCAGAATTCCTGTAGAACAGTAATTATATTTCAGGGATGGCCACTGTATGTGTGGCTTATAACATTGACTTTACTTACATTGTTTCTGTATTGTCCCAGCTGGAAGTTGTAAAACCTGTATGGGAACCACTGTGGGTGTTCTTCGTGTTTCACTGTTGCAGTCATCACACTTGGGTTATCTGCCTGCAGGTAGCCCTCAGTCAGCCCAAATACCAGAGTCTTGGGATTTCTGCGTCAGATGCTGTCTCCTCTTCCATGATGTCAGGTTGTCAGGGGTATAAAACATGCAGCCGATGCCATTACTTTAGTCTTCCTTGCCGAAAAGGAGCCCGAAGCAGAAGCAGTTTGCAAGTGCTGGTCGGCCGCTACCTGAAATTTTCGTTTTTTGAGTTTCAAGCCTGAAGTCTTCAAAAGCTAAGTACCCCGTTGGGGATTATTTTTTCTTGCTCTAACTGATGTCAGAAAAAGTTAACAGTTGTCTTGCCTGTGGAAAGAAAATGCCTCATAGAGATTTTCATTCTTACTGGGTCACCTGTTTAGGCCCAGACCACGATGTCCCTCACTGTCGGTTCTGTGCCTTGTTCAATGCCCGAACTATTCGTTGTCGGGCTATTTTTGTAGCTAAATTCTTTCGCTCTCGTTTTACATATTCTGAAATGGCTTCGGTAAGCCATTAGACTTCCGATCTTCCGAAAAAGCATAAAGATGGACCGCATAAGTCAAAAACTGCCAATGATGCTTCCATTAAGCTAGTTGCCAGTCCACACTGGTACTCATTGAGACACCTTTGCAGCCCCTGATACCCACTTCTGCAGATTCACAGGCCTCTGTTGAGACCCATTCGGAGTCCAGTATGTTGCGAGAAGCTGCTTCGACTATGCAACTTGCGGATGGCGCTACCTTGGATGGGTTTGGAGCTGCTCTGCAGGCACCGGCTTCTGAGGATGTATTCCGACCTTCCTATATTCGTATTAAACCGACTTCTTTTTTTAACTAAAACTACCAAGTTTCTCAGGCCCAGAGTTCGCACTACGCCTAGAAAACCGACGTCCAAAGCACTTGCTCAAGCTCCCATGCCACAAAAACAAATGCATAGAATGGCTGAAGACCTTATTACTCTAAGGGAAGCCAGCCTTCCCCTGCTAAAAGACAAAGAATTGAATTTCTTTGTGATTCTACAGACCAGGAGTCCGATGACTCTGACCCTTCTGATTACCAGGACATACCCTTATCTACCTTTGAGGATTTAGATGCAGAGGAATCCATTCCCTCTGCCTCCCCTCCAGAGGATTTTTCTTTTGGTGAAACCTTACATACCTTGAGAGCATTTCTGCTGGGAATGGCAGGAATATCCTCGGTCCAAAAAGAGACTCCGAGAATGTTTAGATTTGCCTTAGCACAGGCCTCTAGTGACACCCTATGTCCTGGATATTGTAGATGTCTTCATGGAATCCATTCTTACTCCACTTTACTACCAGCTCCTAGATAACCTGACAGGCACTACAGAGTACCTGACTCTCACAAATTTCTCTAAGAATCCTACTGCGGATCCAGAGACCATTTCCCAGGGACCTAAAGGCATTAAGGCTACTACAGCCAAAAACCCTACCCCTTCAGAAAGGGATTCTAGAGCTTTAGACAGATCGGGTAAGAAGGTATATACCTCTGCAATTCTTGCCATCAGGGCTTTGAATTGCCAGTTTCACATGTTGAAGTACCAGCAACATATTATAGAACTAATTAAACAAAAAATGGTGTTACTTCAGATTGTTCAGAAAATAAAGATTTACAAGAGTTAATGCATTCTGCAAACCCAGTTAAACATACTCTGCAGTGTGAGATTGATGCCGTAGAAGCGACTTGCAGGGCTGCTGTCACTGGGTCTGTACTGAGAAGGCATGCTTGGGTGAAGGAACAAGTCTTGCCAGACCATGTCAAAACAAAATTACTAGATGCTCCATTAAATCAGGATCGTTTTTTTTTTTGCACAAAAGCAGAAGAAATTCTTAAAAATATGAAAGAAAAAGATAAATCTATGTAAACTGTCAAAGATTTCTTATAGGTGCAGCCACCTTGATTCAGTAGGCATTGGCCTTAAAAAAAACTGGTCCTTTCAAGTCCCTCCCAGGTCTTCTCAGTCCAAGCCCAGGGGAAACAGACATCCAAGACTACAGTCTCAGGGTATGCAGAGATCTAAACAATGGAGTGTTCCCACCTCAAAAACAGGGAGTGGTAAGCCACCCCCTTATAGTATAAGTTCACAATGACTTTCCAATTATCCTTCCCAGCCATGCCCAAGTACTTGCACCCCTAGGAGGAAAACTCACCCTTCATGCAAAAAACTGTATGTCCATTACTCAGGACCGATGGGTTCTAAACATTATATCCCAGGGATACAGATTCTACCTCCACTCACTGCCAACACCAAGCGGGTTACCAGACCTTCTTCCAAACCAGTGGGCAGAGGCTCAAAAGCAAGTACTTTCCCTTCTCCATATCAGGGCTATTCAACCTGTTCCTGTAGAGTAATGGGGACAGGGTTTCTACTCCAGACTGTTCGTGGTGCCCAGAAAAGAGAGCCTTTGGTGCCCTATCCTGGATCTGTCAATTCATATCCTGTATCTATCAATTCTCAACACCTTTCTGGTGGTCCCAAAATTCAAAATGCTTACACTGCAACAGCTTCTTCCTGTGCTAGCCAGGGATGCCTGGTTAGTCACCCTAGACTTAAAAGAAGCCTATCTGCACATCCCCATAAGGGAGTCTTGCAGGAAATACCTGCGTTTCAGGGCAGGCTCTATGCACTATTAGTTCTCTGCACTTCCCTTTTGGCTTATCTACTGCGCCCATTTTATTCACAAAGTGCCTGGCTCCATCCAGTGCATACTGCAGGCAGAGAAATATTCAAATTTACCCATACTTGGATGATTGCCTGATTCAGGCAGGCAGTCAGGAATTGCTACTTAAGCACCTGGCATTTGTAAAAAGACTTCTAACTTCACTGGGATACACCATCAACAAAAATAAATTAAAACTGGTGCCCAGCCAATAAATTGTATTCTTGGGAGTAAGCTTGAACACAACTTCCCAGATGGCATTCTTCACTCCAGAAAATCAGGTCCATTTGAAAACTATTTCAAACTAATGGCCACCAAAACCCAGCTATCTGTAAGAAAATACTGCAAGCCCTAGGGTTCATGGCCTTATGCATTCTACTAATTCCATATGCAAGACCGCATATGAGGAAACTTCACTGGTACTTAAAAAGTCTCAGGTGTCAACATTTTCAGGACCTGGAAACATTGATTCTGATTATACCTTGTCTAAGGGCAGAGTTCCTTAGGTGGTCAGAGGCATGTAACCACAAGAAGGGACTTCCTATCTCTCAACTCCTTGCCACCAAAACCCTGACAACAGACTATGCATGGGGGGCTCACATGGCAGAGAAATGCATTCAGGGCAAATGGAGCCCAGAACATATTCCTCTGCATATCAATCAAAAAGAGATGCTAGCTGTACAGAATGCTCTGACAGCCTTCAAATGCCTTATCCTTCCAGGACAGCTCCTGATAAAGACATACAACATCACAGTTGTGGTACATAAAGAAGCAGGGGGGAACTCATTCTTACACACTCTGCAGGTTGGCCATGGCCCCGTGGAACACAGCCTTAAGCAACCAAGTGTACCTAGAAGCTCAATTCCTGCAAGGCAAGCAAAATTCACTGTCAAACTTAAGCAGAAATCTACTGGGCCCTCACTAGTGGAAACTGGAACCCAGCTCATTCAAACTTGTAACCCAGAGGTGGGGAACACCAGAGGTGGACGTTTTTGGCTCCCCCCAAAACCACCAATTGAGCAAATTGTGTACCAGGAACCCTCACAGCAGAGCCTGGAAGATGGATGCTTTATCCTGTACATGGGAAAACCTCTCAATTTATGCCTTTCCTCCTCTGCCCCTCCTCTCAAAAGTACTACTCAAGATCAAAAAGGACAGGCCAAGGGCAATCCTTATTGCACCAGATTGGCCACACCAGCACTGGTACCCACTCCTACGCAGTCTGACAGCATTGCCACCATGGCACCTACATCAGACACCTTCCCTGCTGTCTCTGCAGGAGGGACAGATTTTGCAGCCACAGCTGCAAACCCTAAACCTTGTAACCTGGCTTACCCCTGAATACACCACCAGCATCCCTCTGCAAACAGGTGCTGGACGTCATCCTTGAGGCCAGAAGGCCTAGTATTAGGAAATTCTATGCTGGAAAGTGGAAAAGATATTGTTTCTTGGAGTCTGTCTCAAGGAAAGGACACGGCTGTGCCCACCTTACCTCAAATCCTTGATTACGTAGCAGAGCTGCTCCACAGAGGCCGATCCTTCTCATCCATCAAGATTCATGCCTCTGCCATCTCAGCTCATTATAATACTGAGCCACCTCTGTCTTCTCACCCTCTCATCAAACAATTCCTGAGAGGAGCTAACAATTTAAGGCCTCCTAGGAGAGCTCCCTCCCCGGCTTGGGACCTTAACTTTGTACTGGAGAAGCTCACATTTCCCCCTTTTGAACCTGCGGCTTCAGCAGAGTTAAAATTCCTCTCTTGGAAAACAGCTTTACTTTTAGCTATTACTTCAGCAAGAAGTGTCTGAGTTACAAGCACTAATGGCGGTGGAGCCCTTCATTATTTTCCATGCTGACAGGGTTTCCCACAGGACTAACCCATCCTTTATGCCCAAGGTGGTATACAGTGTGGGTTTAAACCAATCCATCCATTTGCCATCCTTTTTCCCTAATCCTCAGAATAAAGGGGAAAGGATCCTGCACTCCTTGGACATTCACAGACAGCTCAGGTTCTACCTTGACAGGACTAAGTCTTTCAGAAAATCTGACCAGCTACTAGTCAGCTTTGCTACAGGGGCAGAGGGCAAGGCCACTTCGAAGCGAACCATTTCCAAATAGATAGCACACTGCATCCATTTCTGCTACAAGCACCATGGAAAACCTACCCCTTAGGGGATCAGAACTCATTCCACTAGAGCTACTTCAACATCTACAGCATTTCTCAGGGGTGTCCCTACCAAGGGACATCCTGGAGGCTGCAACCTGGAGTTCTATACACACCTTCACCAAGCATTACCACTTACCTATTTTTTCTAAATCCAGAGCTGGATTTGCTACAGCAGTCTTACAAGGCCTGCTAGCCAGCCCGAACACTTCTTGACTGCCTCCATCCTTCCTCAGCTTTGGGAATCAACCCAAGTGTGATGACTGCAACAGTGAAACACGAAGAACATAGTACAGTTGTTTACACTTACCATAAATGTAGATGTTAGAGTGTATTCACTGTTGCAGTCCTGGTTTCCCTCCCTCCAGCCCCCTGGCTTTCTCTATCCTTTCTACCTATCCTCTTTATGGCCATTTTTTATGGCAGGGGAATTTACTTTTTACTGATGTCCTTCAAGAATGCAACTGCAGTCATAACATATGGGGTTGTCCTGCCTCAGGCAGCCCTCGGTCGGACGGATTCCAAAGTCTGGGTCCGACGTCGGCTGATGTCGCATTTCTCTCCGTCAGAGCGGCTGGAGTATATAAGCATCAGCCGACACCATTTTCTTCAGTCTTTCTTGCCGCGCGATGCCCGAAGCAGAAGCAGTTCGCAAGTGCCGGTCGGTCAGCTCCTGTATTCTTCGAATCCAAAGTCATCAAAAAAGCTAAGTACCCCGTTGGGGACCTTTTCTTGCCTCAGCCGATGTCAGAAATTACTGAAAAAGTTAATAATTGTCTGTCTTGTGGTAAACAAATACCTCATAAGGATTTCCACTCTTACTGTCTTCCTTGCCTTGGCCCAGACCACGACGTCTCGGCCTGTATCGCCTGTGCTCGCTTCAATAAGCGCACTCTCAGGCGCCGGGCGGAGTTCGCTGAAGACTTTTTCGGCGAAAAATTTGCGTATACAATGCCGTCGGAACTTCCGACATCGCAAACTTCCAAGAAACGAAAAGACCGGGACCGACATCCTTGGCCCGCGTCTACCACTGACTCCACGCCAAAAACTACCGCGAGTGCTCCGGTTCCCCCTGAGACAGTTATTCCACCGCTCCGAACCGAAGACACCGCAATACCGACGACTCCGATACCGGATATCACTCCGACGCCAGTTATAGATTTTCCTCCGGATACTGAAACCGAGGAAATGCCCGAGACCATTGCTGTAGATAAGGTCACTCCTGCACGTGGAGCTGCCAGGCCTCCTATGGCCATGTCTGTTAAGGCCTACACTCGGGCTAAGGCAGCCAGCAAGACCAAGCACCTAACAGCTAAAGCCTTACCTCAGCCTACTCCTGAGACACAAATCATGTCTATGGCCGCAGACTTAATTTCCATGATTAGAGGTTCACAGGCCCATCCTCAGAGAGGATCCCAGCCTCCTCCTGATAAGAGGCCCCGGGTTGAACCCTCTGACCCTATTCCTTCAGATGAAGATTCTGAGGACTCTGTCCACTCCGATGGCCAGGAAGAGCTCTTTCAGACCTATGAGGACTCTGATGCAGAGGATTCCATCCCCTCGGCCTCCCCTCCTGAGGATATTTCTTTTGGGGAAGTTCTGCATACCATGTGGGAACATTTCAAGTGGCAAGGCCAGGAATATTCCGATTCCAGAAAGCGCCTTCGAACCTTTCTTAAAAAGCCCCAGCACAGGCCCTTAGCTATTCCTCCTGTGCTTGATGTTTTGGATGATCTATATTCTGACTCCAGTGTTACCCCTGATTCTCTTCCTCCTGCTCCAGCCAAGCCAGAAAGATATTACAGGGTCCCAGAAACACATTCCCATTTATTCAGGGCCCATACTGTTGATTTAGAAACTATTTCTCAGGGACCTAAAGGTGTTTCAGCTTCCACCTCTAAAAATCCCTTGCCTTCCAACAGGGAAGCTAGGTCATTAGAGAGATGGGGGAAAAAGGTTTACACCTCCACCACTTTATCTATGAGAGCTTTGAATTTCCTCTTTCATATGTTACAATATCAGGATTACCTGTTAGATGATTTACAGAAAACATTGGCCTCTCCTGACCCTTTAGACAGGAAGTCTTTGCAGGAAGCTGTACATAATTCTCAGCAAGTCAGCAATCACTTTCTGCAGTGTGGATATGATGCATTGGAAGCTTCATGTAGGGCAGCTATGACAGGGGAAGTCATTCGCAGACATGCATGGTTAAAAGAACAACCTCTACCAGATCATGTTAAGGCAAAACTTCTGGATGCACCCTTGGAAAACAACAAGCTTTTTGGTGCTGATGCTAAAGATGTGTTAAAGTCCATCGAGGAAAAAGCAAAATCAGTTCAGACGGTCAAAGATTTCCTCCAGGTTCAGCCCCCCAGATTCAGCAGGAATTGGCCTTCAAAAAACTGGTCCTTTCCTAATCCTGAAAAATTCCAAAGGGGTAAAAACAGGCATGGCCGAGGAAGAGGACAATACAGAGGTCCTTACAGGGGACGACAATGGCAGCCAGCAAACCAAAGAAGTGACACAGGGGTCTCCCCTGCCCCTCAGACACAATCTCAATGACTTTCCTCTACGTCCGCCAACCAAGGAGCAAATAGAAGCACCCTTGGGCGGAATTGTTTTCAGACAATTGGCACAGATTGACAAAAGACAAATGGATTTTGGACATTATAGACCAAGGTTACAGGTTCCATTTTCATACCTTACCAAGAAAACAGGGCATGCCAAACCTACCACAAAACCAGAGGGCAGAGGCTATCAAGCAAATTTCTCTGCTTGCTCAGATAAAAGCAATAGAAAGAGTACCACAACAAGAACAAGGCCAGGGGTTTTACTCAAGACTGTTCCTTGTTCCAAGAAAAGAAACTCAATGGAGACCAATACTGGATTTGTCCGCATTAAACACTTTTCTCATAGTACCAAAGTTCAAAATGCTGACTCTACAGCAGCTCCTTCCCATGCTGGGCAAGGGGTCTTGGCTGATTACTCTGGACCTCAAGGAGGCATACCTGCATGTCCCTATCAGACACAGCTGCAGAAGATACCTCAGATTTCTTGCAGGGCCAGAGCATTATCAATTCTCAGCATTGCCATTTGGCTTATCTACTGCCCAGAGTATTCACAAAATGCCTGGCTTCAGTAATTGCTCATTGCAGGCTCCAGGGGATCCAAATTTACCCGTACCTGGACGACTGCCTTATACAAGCGGACGACAAACTGATGTTGACAAAAAACTTGAACTATGTCATACAATTACTTCAGGCTCTGGGATACACAGTCAACTTCCAAAAGTCAAGACTTCAACCATCCCAGCAAATAACCTTCTTAGGAGCCAATCTAGACACAGCCTCTCAAATGGCTTACCTGACAGAAGACAAGCAAGAGAAGTTAACTCATTATTTCAAGGGTTTGGCAAAACTCACCCAGATGACTGCAAGGAGATTCCTACAGGCCCTGGTTTACATGGCATCCTGCATTCTCCTGGTTCCATTAGCAAGACTACACATGAGAAAGCTTCAATGGTACTTAAAAAGCCTATGGTCTCAGCACAACAACAACTTAGAGACAACCATACCACTCATTCCATGCCTACAAAAGGAATTCCTATGGTGGGCCTCGGTAAGCCAGGCAAACACAGGTATGTCATTCAAAAAGCCTCAGATAACACAGACCATGACCACAGACGCCTCAGACATTGGATGGGGGGCGCACATGGAAGGCAGATGTATACAAGGACAATGGTCTCCAAAGGAAACACATCTGCATATAAACCAAAAGGAAATGCTGGCAGTAATGCATGCCATCGAGGCCTTTCGACAACAACTTCAGCAAGGCCATTTACTGATATGGACAGACAACACCACTGTGATGTGGTATATAAACAAGCAAGGGGGCACCCATTCCTACCCCCTTTGCAGACTGACAATGAATCTTTGGGAAAAATCACTGAGCCTAAACATACAGTTACAATCCCAGTTTGTTCCAGGCAAAGACAATGTGCTGGTGGACAGCCTAAGCAGGAATTTCATAGATCCTCACGAGTGGAGGTTACACCCAAAGATCTTCACACAACTCACCTCGACATGGGGCAGGCCAGAAGTAGACCTATTTGCCTCTCACCTCAACCATCATCTACAAAAATTCTGTTCAAGGACATATACCATCCACAAGCTTGGAAAATAGATGCTCTTTCATTCAACTGGAACTTCCTAAAAATCTATGCATTCCCACCTCTGCCACTGATGACCACAATATTACTAAAGCTCAAAGCAGAGACCCAAGGGGATCCTAATAGCTCCAGACTGGCCAAGACAACACTGGTACCCACTACTACGGAGCATATGTCACAACAAGAAGTGGGCCCTTCCCCAATGGCCCCTACTTTTGACTCAGCACAACTTCAAAACAGTGCATCCAAACTTTCAGACACTGCAGCTGACAGCCTGGGAGATCCCATGAATAACCTCAATCTATCTCTCTCCAAGGAAGTTCAGCGGATATTAACAGAAGCTCAAAGACCATCCACCAGAAAGGTTTACTTAGCAAAATGGAAGAGATTCAGCATTTGGAATACCAGCAAGGGACATGATGCATCACTATTGAACATCCCACTCATCCTGGAATATTTGGCAGATATGCTTCAGAATGGACTCTCATATTCTTCCATAAAGATACATGCTTCAGCTATTTCAGCTAGATATAACACTGATCCACCTGTGTTTTCACATCCTTTGCTAAGGCAATTCCTTAGGGGAATCAAGAACATTAAGCCACCAAGAAAGGCTCCAGTGCCAGCTTGGGACCTCAACTTTGTCCTAGAAAAACTGACTCTACCTCTGTTTGAGCCAGCAGCTTCAGTGGACTTACAATTTCTCTCATGGAAGACAGCTTTCCTGTTGGCAATTACCTCAGCAAGAAGGGTTTCGGAACTACAGGCCCTAATGGCAATACCACCGTTCATAATCTTTCACCGAGACAGGGTCTCCTTAAGAACCAACCCTACTTTTATGCCAAAGGTGGTATCTAGGGTTTCTTTAAATCAAGCTATTCATCTGCCTGCTTTCTTCCCCAATCCTGAGAACAAAGGGGAAAGACTGTTACATACCTTGGACATTCACAGACAACTTCGCTACTACCTGGACAGAACCAAGACCAGTAGGAAGTCTGATAAATTTTTTGTAGCTTACGCCCCTGGAGTACAAGGAAAAGCAATTTCAAAACAGACTATTTCAAAATGGATTGGACATTGCATCAGATTTTGTTATTCCTTCCATGGGAAGATTGTTCCAGCCAATGTCAGACCACACTCCACCAGAGCTACAGCCACCTCTACAGCATTCTTAAGAGGGGTGCCTACAAAGGGCATTCTAGAAGCTGCTACATGGAGCTCCGTGCATACATTTTCCAAGCACTACAATCTCCCTCTATACTCCAGATCCAGAGCAGGCTTTGCTTCGGCAGTCCTGCAGGGTTTGATTGCCACACCATCTCTTTCCTAGAGCATTCCTCCTCCCCCAGCTAAGCTATGGTATTCTACCCATATGTTATGACTGCAGTTGCATTCTTGAAGGACATAGTACAGTTTTGTACCTACCATAAATGTAGATGTCCGATAGATATGCAACTGCAGTCGGATTTTCCCTCCCTCTATGCCTTGGGTCCACTCCTATCCCTGTTCCTCTTAGCTGGGGATATCTGTTATGGTGTATCTGTTTATTGCTTACTTATTTGTTTGGAATCCTGTTTTTGTCTTCCAATTTGATTACAGCCTTCCTTGGAGGGCACCTGGCATCTGGGGCAAGAAACACTGAAGAAAATGGCGTCGGCTGATGCTTATATACTCCAGCCGCTCTGACGTCGGAGAGAAATGCGACATCAGCCGACGTCGGACCCAGACTTTGGAATCCGGCCGACCGAGGGCTGCCTGAGGCAGGACAACCCCATATGTTATGACTGCAGTTGCATATCTATCGGACATCTACATTTATTGTAGGTACAAAACTGTACTTTCCACACCATGTAATAGCGTCCTATTTTGGGGGCTCCAGAGATATGGGGCAAGAAAAACTGATGTAATGGCATCTGCTGCATTTTTTTTTACCCCTGACGACCTGACGTCATGGAAGAAGTGACAGCATCCGATGCAGATATCCCAAGACTCTGGTATTCGGGCCGACTGAGGGCTACCTGCAGGCAGATAACCCAAGTGAATACAGTGAATACTCGAACATCTACATTTATGGTAAGTGTACATAACTGTACTTCCTCATTCTAGCTGAGTATCACAGTAGGCAAGTGCAGGGTTCTCTTATATATTCTACTTTGTTCCATGTCCTTGTCATTCTTTCTGAGTTTTAAACAAATCCCATAGTACTTGATTTTTTTCTGCGTACTAGGTATTTCATGTTTTTGCAAAAAAAAATTCAGTTTTGAAAAGGCTAGTTTGTTGCTTTGCATGATTTCAGTATTTTATTCATCAATTTTTCAACTGATGGTTATTGCTATGATTGTTGGAGGCATGTAGCCATGAAGTGTTTTCATCATTAGGGTCTTCCACTTAGGCTTTGAACATAATGTAGAAGATTGTGAGTATTAATACATTTAAACAAAAGTCCAGAATTGAGGATGCAGGCTCAAAAGAAGTGTTTAATAGCCTTGATTAAAAGAAGAAAAATGAAAAGTGTATGTTGGTCATCTAAAATGGCGAGAGTTAATGACTGATCCAAAGAAGGGATGAATGAATCCATCAGGTGAAGACTTTCTCTGTTAGTGTACTGCTGTACTTCTTTTTTGCTACCCTTAAGGCTGACACTTCATTTTTATTGACTTTCAAGTATGTACTTGTGGAGTTGGCTTCTTCTGCGCATGTTGAGCCTTTCCCAGTAATCATTTTGAATTGCAGATTAAAATGGACATTTCTGTCAGTCATCTGTTCAATCTTGACATTCTAAAATTAGTTTTAAGAGGCCTCAGAGTCAGAATGTTTTGGTAGATGTGTCTGGATTTACTCCACTGTCAAGAACTCTCTCTTCCCTTTCTAAAGTGTACTGTTTGCTTCCCATGAGCTCCAGAAGTACAGCAGAAGGAAGTAGCATTCTCTGTTGTGGCAAAGAAATTTTTAACACTGCCAGAGGTTTTAGTTCAAAATGGAACAGTATTCACCTTGGTCAGTGTTGTTGAAGGTGTTGTATTAAACAAACAAAAAAAAAAAAGGCATAAAGTTCATCCTTCATTTTTTATTGGGAAGGATTTATTTCTACTTGTGACCTTGAGGATTCTAATTCACAAATCCTCTGGCTGTTGACCACAAGATGATAATTTTAATGAACCATACATACTCTAGGTGCAAATTATAATTGACCATTTATATTTTTGTCTCCAAAGAGAGTAATGTTAACTTGAAGATACAAGACACATCCCCTCCATAGATACCCCCAAGGCTTCTTGAATGACAGCCACACCACATATTTCTCTCTTCGCTGGTGATGGGGAGCAAATAAAAAAAAAACATAGAAACAAAAGTGTTGCCTTATAGACCACCACACCTCTAAAAATGACTGAGATAGTAGTTGTTATGGATCATTAACATCTGGAGTCCTCCAGTATTTATCTGTTCAAAGATTGCCTTGCATCATAGATATTCAAAGTGCCTGACATTTTAGTGAAGTTTGTGCATAATGTTCACCTTCTTTATTTGCTCCATAATTTAGGGAGATTACGTTATTTCATCTTTTGTTTGGTAAATGTTTTGGATGTTCTTCATCTCACATTGCTGCAGTCCTTTCTTATGGGTAGTCCGCTGTCCTCGGTCGGCCCGAATACCAAAGTATTAGGCTGACGTCGGTCATGGGCGCACAGCCCTGAAATCAGAGCGTCGGGGTATAAAAGCGCATGACCGACGTCATATCCTCAGTCTTTTTTGCCGCATGGTCCGATGCAGAAGCAGCGTTGCAAGTGCCGTTCGGCTTTCTGAAATTTTTCGTTTTCGGAGTTTCAGACCGATACCAAGTTGGGCTAAGTACCCCGTTGGGGAACACTTTTGTTTTTTCTTGCCTCAGTTATTTACCGGATGTCAGAAAAAGTGAATAATTGTATTTCTTGTGGGAAGCAGATACCGCATAGGGATTACCACTCGCTTTGTATTCCTTGCTTGGGACCGGAGCACGACGTAGTTGGGTGTCGGTTTTGTGCTAGGTTTAATAAGCGCACTATTAAGAGAAGACTAGATTGCGCTAGGTTAGTCTTTGGCAAGCGGTGTAATTATAATATGCCGTCGGATCCTCCGACGCCCGCTTCCACGAAGAAGCGTAAAGACAAATCTGTAAAGCCTAGGCAGGATGATTTGTCCGTTTCGGACACCGGTCCTTTAGAGACTACAGTGGAACAGGTGGATCCGGCTGACGTTTCTGTTGAGTCTCAGGGGGAAACCTTGATTTTACAGGATGTGGCCTCACAGGAGTCAGGTCAGGCTGAAGGGGCCTCTCAGGTTACTATTCTCCCTTCTATGCCTAAGGGGGTTAGGCCTTCTGCTACTGTTTCTAGGGCTCCTTCTAAGGGCAGGTCTGTTTTGCTTTCTTCTGGTGTTAGTTCTGGTTCTTCAGGGTCTGTGCCTAAGAAGCATATGCTTAAAATGGCAGAAGATTTGATTTCTTTAATTAGAGGTTCCATGCCCCCTCCTGATAAGAGGCCCAGGGTAGAGCCAGAGTTGGAAAGTTTGGTGCAGGCCTCAGATGATTCTGAGTCTTCTGCTGAAGACATTCAAGATTTTCCTCCTTATTCGGATTCAGATGCAGAGGATTCCACTCCTTCTGCTTCCCCTCCAGAGGATTTTTCCTTTTCAGAAACCTTACATTCTATGAGGGAACATTTTAAGTGGGAAGGACAGGATTACTCAGATTCCAGAAAGAGGCTTAGGGAGTTCTTGTTTTTGCCACAGCATAGACCCTTGGCTATACCTCCTGTTTTGGATGTTGTTCAGGATGTTTTTTCGGAGGCCTCATTTAATCCAGATTCTATGCCTCCTGCACCAGTTAAACCGGACAGGTATTATAGGGTACCTGAGGCTCATAAATATCTATATAAGAGTCCTAGGGCGGACCCAGAAACTATTAGTCAGGGGCCTAAGGGTGTTAGGGCTTCCGTTGTAAAGAATCCGGTCCCTCTAGATAAGGAAGCTAGAGCTTTGGACAGATGGGGTAAGAAGGTGTATACCTCTTCTACTTTAGCAATGAGGGCTTTAAATTGCCAGTTTCATATGTTGAAATATCAGAATTTCCTCCTTTCACAGCTAAAATCTAAAGTGGATGCTTTGGCAGAGGGCATAGAGTGTAAAGAATTGCAAGATTTGGTGCATGTTTCTGAACAGGTGGGGAAACATTCTTTGCAGTGTGGCTTTGATGCTTTACAGGCTTCTTCTAGAGTGGCTGCCACTGGTCCAGTTCTTCGTAGGCACGCCTGGCTTAAGGATCAGAATTTATCTGAGCATGTTAAATCTAGAATTCTGGATGCCCTTTACAGTCTGAAGTTTTGTTTGGTCCCCCTGTGGAGTCTGTTTTGAAGAAAATGGAGGACAAGGCTAAGTCTATGCAGACTGTTAAAGATTTTTTGCAGGTGCAACCTCCTAAGTTTAGTAGAAATTGGCCTGCTAAGGGGTGGACGTACCCTTCTTCTGATTCTCAGTCTAGGGGTAGATCTAGGCGTGGTAGGGGCAGAGCTCAGAGTACCTTCAGGCCCAGAACATGGAGTTCGCCTGCTCAATCTGCTGGTGAGGGTAGGGGCCAGTCCTTTCGCAAACAGGCCCAATGACCTGCATTTTCAGCTGCCAGATTCTTCTTGCCTGGCAGCTCCTTTGGGAGGAAAACTAGCTCTCTTCAAGCAAAACTGGCTTTTAGTCACCCAAGACAAATGGGGGTTGGACATTATAAGCAAAGGTTACAAGTTTTATTTCCATACATTGCCTCCTTTCAAAGGTATGCCGGACATTCCTCCTCGGCAAAGGATAGAGGCTCACAAACAGATTTCATTACTTCTTCACATGGGAGCTATACAGCCAGTACCTCTATCAGAAGTGGGTCTAGGATTTTATTCCCGCCTGTTTCTAGTACCAAAGAAAGGGAACACGTGGAGACTGATTTTGGATTTATCTCTCCTCAACACTTATTTGGACATTCCAAAGTTCAAAATGTTGACATTACAACAGCTTTTACCTCTGCTGGGAAAAGATCACTGGATGGTAACTCTGGATCTAAAAGAGGCTTATCTTCATGTTCCTATCAGGCCCAGTTGCAGGAAGTACCTGCTGAGCTGGAAATTTACATTATCAGTTCTCTGCATTGCCCTTTGGCTTATCTACTGCCCAGAGTGTTCACAAAGGTTCTGGCTCCAGTGATAGCCTTTTCAGGATGGAAGGAATACAGATTTATCCTTATTTGGACGATTGCCTGATTATTGCACAAGACAAGGACAAGCTTCTTCAGCATCTACAGTATGTGATGGTAGTGTTAAGATGCCTAGGGTATTCTGTGAACGAAACAAAGTCCAGTCTAGTACCCTCTCAGGACATGTGCTTTCTGGGTGTGAGACTGAATACAGCTTCCCAGATGGCCTTTTGACCCCGGACAAACAGAAAAGCCTTTCACTTTATTTCCATCAAATGTCTCTACAGTCCAGGCTGACTGCAAGGACAGTCCTTCAAGCCTTGGGGTTCATGGCATCTTGTATTCTGGTGCTTCCCAATGCCAAATTGCATATGAGGAAGCTTCAATGGTATCTCAAAAATGTATGGACACAACACTGCCAAGCTCTAGACACTGTCATTCAGATAATACCTTGCATTCAGAAGGAATTTTTGTGGTGGGCTCAGGAATGTCACCTAAACAAGGGACTCTCTGTGACCCGACCAGAGGCGAGTCAGATTCTAACGACAGATGCCTCGGACAAGGCTTGGGGAGCACACCTCAATGGAAAATGGGTGCAAGACACGTGGCCTGTCAGACTTCAACATTTGCATATCAACTTGAAGGAGATGTTAGCAGTCCAATTTGCATTGATGGCTTTCAAGGATTTACTTCACCCAGGGCAGGTGCTGATTCTAACAGACAACACAACTGTCATGTGGTACATCAACAAGCAAGGGGGAACTCATTCGTACCCTCTTTGCAGACAAGCGATGATTTTGTGGGAGACAGCTCTCAGTTACAACCTCAATCTTCAGGCAAGGTTTCTACCAGGAGCACAGAACTCCTTAGCAGATGTATTGAGCAGACAAATAGTGGATCCTCACGAGTGGAAATTGGATCCTCATGTATTTCAAAAGTTGACAGTGTCATGGGGAATTCCAGACATAGATCTGTTCGCTTCTCCACTAAATTACCAGTTGCCAAAGTTTTGCACAAAAAGGTTTCATCACACAGCTTGGAAGGTGGACGCTCTGTCATTCAGTTGGAACAATCTCTATGTATATGCCTTTCCACCTCTACCTCTTCTGCCCAAGGTTCTCTTGAAGGTCAGGCAAGACAAGCCAACCATGATTCTGATAGCACCGGATTGGCCTCGACAACACTGGTACCCACTACTGAGGAGTTTGGTACGAGAGCCTCCATGGCCTCTGCCTTTGATTCCGCACCTTTTGTCTCAGGAGGGCAATCACTTTCTCAATGTCAGAATTCAGTCTCTGCATCTAACAGCCTGGCATATTCTGTTTTAGACTCTGGAGGTTCTCAGCTTCCACAACAAGTTTTGAATGTTATTTTGGAGGCCAGGAGGCCTAGTACAAGGAAAGTTTATGCTGATAAATGGAGGAGATTTTTTATTTGGAGCAAAGGGAAGGACTTTGATGTTTCCAAGCCTAATTTGAGTGCTTCTTTACAATATCTTACTGAGTTATTGGACAAAGGTTTGTCTTTCTCCTCCATAAAGGTTCATGCTGCAGCCATTTCGGCTAATTATGACTGTGACCCTCCTTTATTCTCTCATCCTTTGTTTAAACAGTTTCTCAGAGGGGCAAAGAACATAAGACCCCCACGTAGAGCTCCTACTCCTGCTTGGGATCTCAATTTTGTGTTGGAAAAGCTTACTCTACAACCTTTTGAGCCTGCAGCTACTGCCGAGTTAAAGTATTTGTCATGGAAGACTGCTTTTTTGTTGGCCATTACTTCTGCAAGAAGGGTTTCTGAATTACAGGCCCTTATGGCAGTGGAGCCTTTCTTGATTTTTCATAAGGATAGGGTATCTTTGCGTACTAATCCTTCCTTTATGCCTAAAGTGGTTTCATTTATTCATTTGCCTACTTTTTATGCAAATCCCCAAAATAAAGGGGAGAAGATTTTGCATACTTTGGATATTCACAGGCAGTTGCGTTATTATTTGAACAGAACCAGGGAGTTCAGACAGTCTCAGCAGTTGTTTGTTTCTTTTGCTTTGGGTTCACAGGGTAAACCTGTTTCAAAACAAACTATTTCTAAATGGATTGGGTTTTGTATTTCTTTTTGTTATTCCCATCATGGTAAGGAGATTCCGGCTGGAATCAGACCTCATTCCACTAGAGCTACTGCAACTTCTACTGCCTTTCTAAGGGGGGTAGCTACAAAGGATATTTTGGAAGCAGCCACTTGGAGTTCAGTACATACTTTTTGTAAACATTACCACCTTCCTCTTTATTCTAAGTCTAGGGCTGGATTTGCCACTGCAATATTACAGGGCATTTTAGCAGCGCCTAATGCTTTATGATTTTGCCAACCTCCCTTTCCCGTTGCTTTGGGATTCTACCCATAAGTAAGGACTGCAGCAATGTGAGATGAAGAACATAGTACAGTTTTGTACCTACCATAAATGTAGATGTTCGAAGATCCATATTGCTGCAGTCCAATTTTCCCTCCCTCCTTCCCCTCTGTAGTTTAGCATGGTTATATGGTTTGGGTGATGGCTGTAGTTGGGCATATCTTTTGGGAAGGTACTCTGTTTTTTGGCTGTGGCCTTTCTTTTAGGGCCTTCTGACATCTGGGGCAAGAAAAGACTGAGGATATGACGTCGGTCATGCGCTTTTATACCCTGACGCTCTGATGTCAGGGCTGTGCGCCCATGACCGACGTCAGCCTAATACTTTGGTATTCGGGCCGACCGAGGACAGCGGACTACCCATAAGTAAGGACTGCAGCAATGTGGATCTTCAAACATCTACATTTATGGTAGGTACAAAACTGTACTTTTTCAGGCAGGATTCAAACTTAACGAGGTACCAGAGAAGGGAGTGTCTTTGTTGCACACCTTGAATGTCATCATTTTCTTTTGGCTGTTCCTGTTAGGGGTCGCGACAGCGGATCACCTGTTTCCATTTCTTCCTGTCCTCTGCATCTTGCTCTGTCACACCAACCACCTACATGTCCTCTCTAACTACATCCATAAACTTTATCTTGGGCCTTCCTCTTTTCCCATTATCTGGTAGCTTCATCCTTAGCATCTTTTTCCCAATATACTCCGCATCCCTTCTCAGCACATGTCCAAACCAACGTAATCTTGCCTCTCTGGCTTTGTCTCCAAACCTTCCAACCTGGGCTGACCCTCTAATATACGTATTCCTAATCCTGCCCACCCTCGTCACACCCAGTGCAAATCTTAACATCTTTAACTCTGCCACATCCAGCTCAAACTCCTGCCTTTTTGTCAATGCCACTGTTTCCAACCCATGTAACATAGCTGGTCTCACTACCCTCTTGTAGACCTTCCCTTAAACTCTTACAGGTACTCGTCTGTCACAAATCACTCCTGACACTCTTCTCCACCCACTCCATCCTGCCTGTACTCTCTTCTTCACCTCTCTTCCACACTCACCGTTACTCTGAACTATTCACCCCAAGTATTTAAACTCATCCACCTTCGCCACCTCTACTTCTTGCATCCTCACCATTCCTCTATCCTCCCTCTCATTCACACACATATATTCTGTCTTAGTCCTGCTGACCTTCATTCCTCTTCTCTCTAGAGCATATCTCCATCTCTCCAGGGTCTCCTCCACCTGTTCCCTACGCTCACTAGAGATCATAATGTCATCTGCAAACATCATAGTCCATGAGGACTCCTGTCTGATCTCGTCTGTCAACCTGTCCATCACCATTGCAAATAAGAAAGGGATCAGAGCTGATCCTTGATGTAACCCCACCTCCACCTTAAACGCATCCGTCACTCCCACCGCAGACCTCACTGCTGTCACATTACCCACGTACATATCCTGTACCACTCTTACATACTTCTGTGACACTCCTGACTTGTATCCTTTGCATTTACGTCATTCGTGTGGAAAGCACTGTGATCCAAATTTGCAGGCATAGTTCATTTATTGATGCACTTTGAAGATATATTTTGTCAGTGAGGTAGATGTCCTTCAAGAATGCAACTGCAGTCCTGACATATGGGTTGTCCTGCCTCAGGCAGCCCTTTGGTCGGCCGGATTCCAAAGTCTGGGTCCGGCGTCGGCTGATGTCGCCTCCTCCCCGACGTTAGAGCGGCTGGGGTATAAAGGCATCCGCCAACGCCATCTTCTTCAGTCTTTCTTGCCGCGTGGTGCCCGAAGCAGAAGCAGTTCGCAAGTGCCGGTTGGTCAGCTCCTGTGTTTTCAGTTACCGAAGTCATCTAAAAGCTAAGTACCCCATTGGGGAACATTTTTTCTTGCCTCAGCCGATGTCAGAAAAAATTGAAAAAGTTAATAATTGTTTGTCTTGTGGTAAACAAATACCTCATAAGGACTTCCATTCTTATTGCCTCCCTTGCCTGGACCCAGACCACGACGTCTCGGCCTGTGCTGCCTGTGCTTGCTTTAATAAGCGCACACTCAGGCGCCGGACAGAATTTGCCGAAGACTTTTTTGGCGAATCTTACACTTATATCATGCCGTCGGAACAACCGACAGCACATATTACCAAAAAACGCAAGGACCGGGACCGACATCCTCGGCCCGCGTCGTCCACCGATACCACGCCTAAGCCCTCCGCGAGTGCATCGGTCCCTTCGGAAGCGGTAATTCAACCGCTCCAGGCCAACGACACCGCTTTAACGCGTACTTCAGACCCGGAGATTTCCCCGGTGCCGGTTGTTGATTTTCCTCCCAAAACCGAAGCTCTAGATTTACCCGACACCATTCCTGTGGACGAAGTTACCCCTGCACGTGGGGCAGCTAGGCCTCCGGTCTCCATGTCCATCAAGGCCTTTGCACGTGCTAAGGCTGCCAGCCAGGCCAAGGCCCAGCCTAAATCTTCTTCCCAGGGCCCCTCTTCATGACTCTAGCTGCAGATCTAATCTCTCTTATCAGGGGTTCTCAGCCGCACCCAGACAGAGGTTCTCAGCCGCCTGCAGATAAAAGGCCTAGAACTGAGCAGACAGACACCCTCTCTTCAGATGAAGCCTCTGGGGGTTCAGAGCACTCAGATACCCAGGAAGAATCTTTCCAGGCCTACGAGGACACTGATGCTGAGGAATCAATTCCTTCTGCCTTTCCTCCAGAGGATATTTCTTTCGGTGAAGTTCTCCACTCCATGAGAGAACATTTTCAGTGGCAGGGTCAGGAATTTTCTGACTCCAGGAAAAGGCTGCGTGCCTTCCTCAAGTTACCCCAGCACAGACCTTTAGCTATCCCTCCAGTGTTGGATGTCCTGGATGATGTATTCTCAGACTCCAGTGCTTCCCCTGATGTCCTTCAAGAATGCAACTGCAGTCCTTACATATGGGTTGTCCTGCCTCAGGCAGCCCTCGGTCGGCCAGATTCCAAAGTCTGGGTCCGACGTCGGCTGATGTCGCCTCCTCCCCTACGTCAGAGCGGCAGGGGTATAAAAGTATCAGCCGACGCCATCTTCCTCCGTCTTTCTTGCCACTCTGTGCCCGAAGCAGAAGCAGTTCGCAAGTGCCGGTCAGTCAGCTCCTGTGTTTTTCGTATCCGAAGTCATCAAAAAAGCTAAGTACCCCATTGGGGATCTTTTTTCTTGCCTCAGCCGATGTCAGAAATAACTGAAAAAGTTAATAACTGTTTGTCTTGTGGTAAACAACTAGCTCATACGGATTTCCATTCTTACTGCCTCCCCTGCCTTGGCCCAGACCACGACGTCTCGGCCTGTGCCGCCTGTGCTTGCTTCGATAAGCGCACACTCAGGCGCCGGGCAGAGTTTGCTGAAGACTTTTTTGGCAACAAATTCTCCTATACCATGCCGTCGGAACAACCGACTACTCATATTTCCAAAAAACAGAAGGACCTGAACCGACATCCTCGGTCCGCGACTTCCACCGACCGGTCTCTTCTGAGGCGGTTCCTCCACCGCTCCAGACCGACGACACCGCATTACCGATTACTCCGGCCCTGGAGCCTGCGCCGGTGCCGGTGGTTGATTTTCCTCCAGATTCTGAAGCCCAAGATTTACCGGAGACCATCGCAGTGGACAAGGTTACTCCAGCACGTGGGGCAGCTAGGCCCCCTATGTCTATGTCTATCAAGGCCTACACACGTGCTAAGGCTGCTAGCCAGGCTAAGTCTCACCCTCCTAAAGCTCTGCCTCAGCCCACTACTGATAAACAAATCATTTCTTTAGCTGCAGATTTAATTTCTTTAATCAGAGGCTCCCAGGCCCATCCTGAAAGAGGATCTCAGCCACCTTCTAACAAAAGGCCCAGGGTTGAGCATACTGACACCCTTTCTTCAGATGAAGCCTCTGGTGACTCTGATCACTCAGATACCCAGGAAGAGTCCTTCCAGGCCTACGAGGATTCTGATGCGGAGGATTCTATCCCCTCTGCCTCCCCTCCGGAGGATATTTCTTTTGGGGAAGTTCTTCACTTCATGAGGGAACACTTTCAGTGGCAAGGCCAGGAATACTCCGATTCCAGAAAGCGGCTTCGTACCTTCCTTAAGCTACCACAACACAGGCCTTTAGCTATCCCTCCAGTGCTTGATGTTCTGGATGATGTGTACTCAGATTCGAGTGCTTCTCCTGATTCTCTCCCTCCTGCTCCTGTCAAGCCGGACAGATACTACAGGGTTCCTGAAACCCATAAACATTTCTTTAAGGCCCATGCTGTTGATCTTGAAACAATTTCCCAGGGGCCCAAGGGGGTCACTACATCCACGGCCAAGAATCCCTTGCCCTCAGACAGGGAAGCTAGGTCCCTGGAAAGGTTGGGCAAAAAAGTTTATACTTCTACCACACTGTCTGAGAGCCCTCAGTTGCCTTTTTCATATGTTTCAGTATCAGGATTTCTTGATGGATGACTTCCAGAAAAAGTTAGCCTCTCCTGAGCCTTTAGATAGGAAGGCCTTGCAGGATGTGGTTCACAACTCACAGCAGGTTAGCAACCATTTCCTTCAGTATGGATATGATGCATTGGAAGCTTCATGTAGGGCAGCTATGACAGGGGCCATCATACATAGACATGCATGGTTAAAACAGCCATTACCAGATCACGTTAAAGCAAAGCTTCTAGATGCTCCTCTGGAAAAGCACAAGCTATTTGGTACTAATGCTCAGGATGTGTTGAAGTCAATTGAGGAAAAGGCTAAATCAGTGCAAACAGTCAAGGATTTCCTCCAGGTTCAGCAGGAATTGGCCTTCTAAGAATTGGTCCTTTCCGGACACTGACAAATTTCAAAGGGGAAAAGACAGGCGTGGCCGAGGAAGAGGGCAATACAGAGTCTCCTACCGGGGACGCCAATGGCGACCGACTAATCAGAGAGGTGGCGCAGGAACTTCCCCTGCCCCACAGGGACAATCACAATGACTTGCCTTTGACACCGCCGACCAAGGCTCAAAGAGAAGCACCTTTAGGCGGAAAATTATCCTTATTTTCAAAAAACTGGCACATTTTAACAAAAGACAAATGGATTCTGGACATAATAGACCAAGGCTACAGGTTCCACTTCAATATATTACCAACAAGACAAGGCATGCCAAACCTGCCATAAAATCAAAGGGCAGAGGCATTCGAACAAATTTCAAAGCTGAAACAACTCAAAGCAATAGAAAAGGTTCCTCCTCAGGAACAAGGCCAGGGATTTTACTCAAGACTGTTCCTTGTTCCAAGAAAAGAAATGCAATGGAGACCTATACTGGACTTGTCCGCTCTAAACACTTTTCTCATTGTACCAAAATTCAGAATGCTAATGCTACAGCAACTTCTTCCCATGCTGGGCAAGGGGTCTTGGCTGGTTACTCTGGACCTCAAGGAGGCATACCTGCATGTCCCAATCAGACACAGTTGCAGAAGATACCTCAGATTTCTTGCAAGGTCAGAGCATTATCAATTCTCAGCATTGCCCTTTGGCTTATCTACTGCGCCCAGAGTATTCACGAAATGCCTGGCATCAGTAATTGCACATTGCAGACTCCAGGGCATACAAATATACCCTTACCTGGACGACTGCCTTATACAAGCGGACAGCAAGCAAGCCTTGACAAAAAACTTGAATTATGTCATTCACTTACTACAGGCTTTGGGATACACAGTCAACTTACAAAAGTCAAAACTACTGCCATCCCAACAAATAACTTTTCTAGGAGCCAAACTAGACACAGAATCTCAAATGGCTTACCTCACAGAAGAGAAGCAAGAACAACTACCAAATTACTTCAAATGCCTAGCAAAGCTCACCCAGATGACTGCAAGGAAAATCCTGCAGGCCCTGGGTTTCATGGCATCTTGCATTCTGATTCCACTGGCAAGACTACACATGAGAAAACTACAATGGTACCTAAAAGGTTTATAGTCTCAACACAGCCACAACTTAGAAGCAATTATCCCACTCATCCCATGTCTACAAAGGGAATTTTTATGGTGGGCCCAAGCAAGCCAGTTAAAGGTATGCCTTTCAACAAGCCTCAAACAAGCCAAACCATTACAACAGACGCCTTAGACCATGGATGGGGGGCGCACATGGAGGGCAGATGTATTCAAGGGCAATGGACACCCCAGGAAGTACATCTGAACATCAATCAAAAAGAGATGTTAGCAGTAATGCATGCAATCGAGGCTTTCGGAAAATATATTCAGCAAGGCCACCTACTAATAAAAACAGCAACACCACTGTTATGTGGTACATAAACAAGCAGGGAGGTACTCATTCTTACTCCCTTTGCAGACTAACAATGACTCTTTGGGGAAAATGCCTGAAATTGAACATACAGCTACAGTCCCAGTTTGTTCCGGGCAGGGACAATGTTCTAGCGGACAGTCTAAGCAGAAACATCCTGGATCCACACGAATGGATGTTGCATCCAGACATTTTTGCACAAATAACTTCTGCATGGGGGAGGCCGGACGTAGACCTCTTTGCCTCCCACCTCAATCATCATCTGAAAAAGTTCTGCACGAGGTCACATCATCCACAAGCCTGGAAAATAGATGCTCTCTCATTCAGCTGGAACTCTCTAAAAATCTATGCATTCCCACCTCTACCATTGATGACCAAGGTGTTACTGAAGATCAAAGCAGAGCAACCGAAAGGCATCTTAATAGCTCCAGATTGGCCAAGACAGCACTGGTATCCACTACTAAGGAGTATAACTTGCACCAAACCGTGGACCCTGCCTCTATGGTCTCCACTCTTGACTCAGCACAATTACAGGACGGTTCATCCAAACCTGCAGACTCTGCGCCTGACAGCTTGGAGTGTCCCATGATTTCTCCGCATATCTCTTTTCTCCAAGGAAGTTCAACAGATATTATTGGAAGCACGCAGACCTTCCACCAGAAAAGCTTATTCGGCCAAATGGAAGAGATACAGCATCTGGAATACCAACAAGGGACAGGATACATCAGTAATGAACATTCCACAGATATTGGAATACTTGGCAGAGATGCTGCATAATGGACTTTCATATTCTTCCATAAAAATACATGCTTCAGCAATTTCAGCAAGATACAACACCGATCCTCCTGTGTTCTCACATCCTTTGCTGAGACAATTTCTAAGAGGGGTAAAGAATATCAAGCCTCCCAGAAAACCACCAGTGCCTGCATGGGACCTCAATTTCGTGTTGGAAAAATTAACTCTTCCTCCCTTTGAGACAGCAGCATCTGCAGAATTACAATTTCTCTCCTGGAAAACAGTTTTCCATTTGGCAATAACTTCAGCAAGGAGAGTTTCGGAGATAGAGGCCCTCATGGCAGTTCTTCAATTCCTCATTTTTCATCAGGACAGGGTTTCTTTAAGAAGCAATCCTTCTTTTATGCCAAAAGTGATCTCCAGGGTGTCTCTGAATCAAGCAATTCACCTGTCTACTTTCTTCCTCAATCCTCAAAATAAAGGGGAAAATCTGCTGCACACCTTGGACATTCACAGACAACTGCGCTACTACTTGGACAGAACTAAGGTCAACAGAAAGTCTGACCAACTATTTGTAGCTTACGCTCCTGGGGTACAAGGAAAAGCAATTTCCAAACAAACAATTTCAAAATGGATTGGACATTGCATTAGATTTAGTTATTCCTACCATGGAAAGGGTGTGCCAGCCAATGTCAGACCACACTCCACCAGAGCTACAGCCACCTCCACAGCCTTTCTAAGAGGGGTGGCTACAAAGGACATTCTAGAAGCTGCTACATGGAGCTCCGTGCATACATTTTCCAAGCACTACAACCTCCCTTTATATTCCAGATCCCGAGCAGGCTTTGCTTCAGCAGTCCTGCAGGGCATTTTAGCTACACCATCCTTATCTTAGAGCCTACCACCCCCAGCTTGGCTATGGTATTCAACCCATATGTAAGGACTGCAGTTGCATTCTTGAAGGACATAGTACAGTTTTGTACCTACCATAAATGTAGATGTCCGATAGATATGCAACTGCAGTCAGGTTTTCCCACCCTCCTTCTCCTCTGTACATTGGGTCCACTTTTCTCCTTTTTTACTTAGCTGGGGATATCTGTTATGGTGTATCTGTTTATTGCTATTGTGTATGTCTGGAAATTTTTTATTCCAGTTCTAATTTTAGCCTTCCTTGGAGGGCACCTGGCATCTGGGGCAAGAAACACTGAGGAAGATGGCGTCGGTGATACTTTTATACCCCCGCCGCTCTGACGTCGGGGAGGAGGCGACATCAGCCGACGTCGGACCCAGACTTTGGAATCTGGCCGACCGAGGGCTGCCTGAGGCAGGACAACCCATATGTAAGGACTGCAGTTGCATATCTATCGGACATCTACATTTATGATAGGTACAAAACTGTACTATTCTCTCCCTCCTGCTCCGGTCAAGCCAGACAGATATTACAGGGTTCCTGATACTCATAAGCATCTCTTTAAGGCCCACTCTGTGGATCTAGAAACTATTTCACAGGGCCCCAAAGGAGTGGCTACTTCCTCGGCCAAAAACCATTTGCCCGCTGACGGGGAAGCTAGGTCCCTGGAGAGATGGGGCAAAAAAGTTTATACCTCTTCCACCCTTGCCATGAGGTCACTCAACTGCCTTTTTCATATGTTTCAGTACCAGGATTACTTAATGGATGATTTGCAGAAAAAGTTAGCCTCTCCTGAGCCTATAGATAGAAAGGCATTGCAGGATTTGGTTCATAACACTCAGCAGGTTAGCAATCATTTTCTTCAGTGTGGTTATGATGCATTGGAAGCTTCATGTAGGGCAGCTATGACAGGGACCGTTATACGTAGACATGCTTGGTTGAAAGAACAGCCACTGCCAGACCATGTAAAGCTCTTGGATGCACCTCTGGAAAAACAGAAGCTTTTTGGTGCTAATGCACAGGATGTGTTGAAGTCTATTGAGGAAAAGGCAAAATCAGTACAGACAATCAAGGATTTCCTCCAGGTTCAGCCACCCAGATTCAGCAGGAATTGGCCTTCAAAGAATTGGTCCTTTCCAGACTCCGACAAGTTTCAAAGGGGAAAAAACAGGCGTGCTCGAGGTAGAGGGCAATACCGAGGCTCCTACAGGGGACGCCAATGGCAACCACCAAATCAGAGAAGTGGCGCAGGGAGTTCACCTGCACCACAGGGACAATCACAATGACTTGACTTTCACTCCGCCTACCAAGGCTCAAAGAGAAGCAACTATAGGCGGAAATTATCCTTATTCTCAAAGAACTGGCACATTTTAACCAAGGACAAATGGATTCTGGACATAATAGACAAAGGTTACAGGTTCCACTTCCATACCTTACCAACGAGACAAGGCATGCCAAACCCGCCACAAAATCAAAGGGCAGAGGCACTCATACAAGTTTCAAAGCTGTTACTAATAAAAGCAATAGAAAAGGTTCCTCCTCAGGAACAAGGCCAGGGATTCTATTCAACACTGTTCCTTGTTCCAAGAAAAGAAAAGCAATGTAGGCCTATACTGGACTTGTCCATTCTAAACACTTTTCTCATTGTGCCAAAATTCAAAATGCTAACGTTACAGCAACTCCTTCCCATGCTGGGCAAGGGGTCTTGGCTGGTTACTCTGGACCTCAAGGAGGCATACCTGCATGTCCCAATCAGACACAGTTGCAGAAGATACCTCAGATTTCTTGCAGGAACAGAGCATTATCAATTCTCAGCATTGCCGTTTGGCTTATCTACTGCGCCCAGAGTATTCACGAAATGCCTGGCATCAGTAGTTGCACATTGCAGGCTCCAGGGGATTCAAATATACCCTTACCTGGACGTCTGCCTCATACAAGCAGACAGCAAACAAACCTTGATAAAAAACTTGGACTATGTCATTCAGTTGCTACAGGCTTTGGGATACACAGTCAACATTCTAAAATCAAGACTATTGCCATCCCAACAGATTATTTTTCTAGGAGCAAAACTGGACACACAATCACAAATGGCTTTCCTCACAGAGGAGAAACAAGAGCAATTACCAGATTACTTCAAAAGACTAGCAAAGCTCACCTAGCTGACCGCAAGGAAGACCCTGCAGGCCCTGGGGTTCATGGCATCTTGCATTCTTCTGATCCCTGTGGCAAGACTACACATGAGAAAGCTACAATGGTACCTAAAAAGCTTATGGTCTCAACACAGCCACAACCTAGAAGACGTAATACCACTCATTCCATGCCTGCAAAGGGAATTTTTGTGGTGGGCTCAAGCAAGTCATTTAAACGAAGGCATGCCTTTCAACAAAGCTCAAGCAAGTCAAACCATCACAACAGATGCCTCAGATCATGGATGGGGAGCACACATGGAGGGCAGATGCATTCAAGGACAATGGACTCCTATGGAAATGCATCTGCACATAAATCAAAAAGAGATGTTGGCAGTGATACATGCAATAGAAGCCTTTGGAAAATCTCTTCAACAAGGTCATCTGCTAATAAGAACAGACAACACCACTGTCATGTGGTATATAAACAATCAAGGAGGCACTCATTCGTATCCCCTCTGCAGATTAACAATGACTCTTTGGGAAAAGTCCCTGAAACTAAACACCCACTTGCAATCCCAGTTTGTTCCGGGCAAGGACAATGTTCTGGCAGACAGGTTGAGCAGAAATTTCTTGGATCCACACGAATGGATGCTGCATCCACACATTTTCTCACAAATAACAACTGCATGGGGAAGACCGGACATAGATCTCTTTGCTTCTCATCTCAATCATCACCTGGAGAAGTTCTACTCAAGGACACACCATCCTCTAGCCTGGAGAACGGATGCCCTTTCCTTCAGCTGGAATTCCCTAACAATTTATGCATTCCCTCCTCTACCATTACTGACCAAAGTGTTACTGAAGATCAAAGCAGAACAACCAAAAGGAATCTTGAGAGCTCCAGACTGGCCAAGGCAGCACTGGTATCTATTGCTACTCAGCATAACTCACACCAAACCGTGGCCCTTGCCTCAATGGCCTTTGCTCCTAACTCAGCACAATTACAGGACTGTTCATCAAAACCTGCAAACATTGCAGCTGACAGCTTGGAGGGTTCCATGACTTTGACCCATGTCTCTCTCTCCGAAAAAGTTCAAGAAATCTTGCTGGAAGCACGCAGACCTTCCACCAGAAAAACCTATTCGGCCAAGTGGAAGAGATTTATCATCTGGAATGCCAACAAGGGTCAGGATGCATCAGTGATGAGCATACCTCAGATATTAGAATACTTGGCAGAAATGCTTCATAGTGGCCTCTCATATTCTTCCATTAAAATTCACGCTTCAGCAATCTCAGCAAATTACAACTGTGACCCACCTGTGTTTTTGCATCCCTTGCTAAGACAGTTTCTAAGATGGATAATGAATATCAAACCTCCCAGAAAACCACCAGTCCCTGCATGGGACCTCAATTACGTCTTGGAAAAATTAACTCTTCCTCCTTTTGAACCAGCAGCATCTTCAGAAATGCCATTTCTCTCCTGGAAAAAGGTCTTCCTGTTGGCAGTTACCTCAGCAAGAAGAGTCTCGGAGATACAGGCCCTCATGGCAGTACCTCCCTTTCTCATTTTTCATCAGGACAGAGTTTCTCTAAGGACCAATCCTTCATTCATGCCAAAAGTGATATCCAGGGTGTCTCTAAATCAATCCACTGCCTACTTTCTTCCCCAATCCTCAAAATAAAGGGGAAAAGCTGCTGCACACTTTGGACATACACAGACAATTACGCTACTACTTGGACAGAACAAAGACCACCAGGAAGTCTGACCAACTATTTGTAGCCTATGCTGCTGGAGTGCAAGGAAAGGCAGTCTCCAAACAAACAATTTCAAAATGGATTGGACACTGCATCAGATTCTGTTACTCTTTCCATGGAAAAGGTGTGCCAGCCAATATTAGGCCACACTCCACCAGAGCTATAGCCACATCCACAGCCTTTTTAAGAGGAGTGGCTACAAAGGACATTCTAGAGGCTGCTACATGGAGCTCCGTGCATGCATTTACCAAACACTACAACCTGCCTTTATACTCCAGATCCCGAGCAGGCTTTGCTTCAGCAGTCCTGCAGGGCCTTTTAGCTACACCATCCCTTTCTTAGATCCTACCACCCCCAGCTTGGCTATGGTATTCAACCCATATGTCAGGACTGCAGTTGCATTCTTGAAGGACATAGTACAGTTTTGTACCTACCATAAATGTAGATGTCCGATAGATATGCAAATGCAGTCAGGTTTACCCTCCCTCCTACCCCTCTGCTTTTTCCCTTGGGTCCATTCCCCCTGTCCTATATTAGCTGGGGGGATATCTGTTATGGTGTATCTGTTTATTACTGTTGTACATGTCTGGAATTTTTTCTTATCCATTCACAAAATTTAGCCTTCCTTGGAGGGCACCTGGCATCTGGGGCAAGAAACACTGAAGAAGATGGCATCGGCGGATGCCTTTATACCCCAGCCGCTCTGACGTCGGGGAGGAGGCGACATCAGCCGATGCCGGACCCAGACTTTGGAATCCGGCCGACCGAAGGGCTGCCTGAGGCAGGACAACCCATATGTCAGGACTGCAGTTGCATATCTATCGGACATCTACATTTATGGTAGGTACAAAACTGTACTTTTTCTTGAGCACATTCTGCAGAAAATTTGGATTAAAATTGTTTATCTCTGCTTTATTATCATTCTTTTTGCTTGGAACTGGCTGCAAACAAACGCTCATGCAGGTTCACAGGAAAGAGCTTGTTTTCTCCCCATGATGAGAACATAGGTCGGATACTCATTACCAAGTGTTGAGATGCTTTTTGACATTCTTTTGTTGTCTGATGCACAAAGCAATTGGTAGTACATCTGTATCACTACCCGGCCAATATAAGTACCCCGGTTGGGGCTGACTTTTAGTATTATTGCGTATTTTACTACTTTGTTATATTATATTGAATATGGCTTTTTGTGAATTTGGAGGTTTTTCACAGGCAGATGCCCTCAGAAGAGATTGTCAGCAAGTATGCATTTAGAAAGACCATTTCCGTCAAAGGTTATCACCTTCAATTTTTTTCTGTTTTTGCCAAAATTCGTAACATATATTGTGTTATAAATATTGTGATCTTTTCTAAAAAAGCAAGATGTTTCTCAAAGGATGAAACCTCAGGATCTCTAAGCACAAAAAGCTTCTGGCCTTTATTCAAGGAGTATCCACCTCTTCCTCATTAGAGGGCTTTCCTGTAGTAGTGTAGTCCTTTATCAAGTGTCAAAGACAAAATGAAGTACCAATTTAAAGGGTCCTCTGAGCAGGGAGGATGAGGTCTTAGTGATCTTGTCAGCTCTGTGGGGCCTGAGGATTCTAGGCTCAAGGAAGCACGGTCGTAACTAGCCTCAGCAGCATCATTTCCTTCTTCCTCAACTGTTGTGCCTTCTGAGGCTGACAGTGGGATAACAGCCTTAAAAATTTCCCACTCTTGGATAGATATTCTGGCTACATCAGAACTGGATGCCAGTTCCTAGGCAACTGCAGTGGGGTCCGTTGCATATGCTAATCACAAAGGAACAAAGTCTTTCCTTGGGGATGTCCTTCAAGGATGCATCTGCAGTCCTTACAAATGGGTTGTCCTGTCGTCAGGCAGCCCTTCGGTCGGCCGGATTCCAAAGTCTGGGTCCGGCTTCGGCTGGTGTCGCACTTCACCCGACGTCATAGCTGCAGTTCTTCGGGTATAAAGGCATCAGCCGACGCCATTTTCCTCAGTCTTTCTTGCCGCGTGGCGCCCGAAGCAAAAGCTGTTCACAAGTGCCGGTCAGTCAGATCCAGAGATTACTACTACCGAATACTACTTCGAAGACTTCTAAAAAGCTAAGTACCCCGTTGGGGACTCTTTCTTGCCTCAGCCGATGTCAGAAAAAGTGAATAACTGTTTAACTTGTGGGAAACAAATACCTCATAAAGATTTCCACTCTTACTGCTTACCTTGCTTAGGCCCAGACCACGACGTAGCAGCTTGTCTAGCCTGTGCTTCTTTTAACCGACGGACGCTTAGACGTCGGTCGGAGTTTGCTGAGCAGTTTTTCGGCTCTGATTTTGCGTATATTATGCCGTCGGATCCTCCGACTACACAAATTGCCAAAAAACGCAAAGAAAAGGACCAACACTCACGGTCCGCGGTTTCGCCCGAAACCGCGGTTAAGCAAAACCGCGAGTGTCTCGGTTTCGGCCAAAGCCGAGCAAGTGGTCCTTGCTTCAGCCGAATCCATGCCTTCTACCGAGGCCTCTTCTAACCTGGTAGAATCGGCCTCTGAAATCCAACCTGCTGTTGTGGTTTCTCAGGAATTATCGGACACTATTCCCTTGGATGTATCAACCCCTGCACGTGGAGCTGCTAGGCCTCCTGCAGCCATGTCCATTAAGGCCTTTGCCAGGGCTAAAGCAGCCAAAACTTCTAAGTCTGTGCCTGTTAAGCCCCCCTCTCACAGGCCCAGCTCCAGTTCTCAAATGCTTTCTCTGGCAGAGGATCTCATCTCTTTAATAAGGGGATCCCAGCCTCATCCAGACAGGGCCTCTCATCCACCCCCAGAGAAGAGACCTAGAGCAGAGCCCTTTGAGCCAGTGTCCACGGATGATTCCTCTGATGATTCAGACAATACAGACCCTCCAGAGGCCCTTTATTCTCCTTACGAAGACTCTGATGCTGAAGAGTCGATTCCTTCTGCCTCTCCTCCTGAGGAATTTTCCTTTGGGGAAACCTTACATGCCATGAGGGAACAATTTCAGTGGCAGGGTCAAGATTTCTCAGACTCCAGGAAAAGGCTTAGGACTTTTTTGCATTTACCACAACATAGGCCTTTAGCTATACCTCCAGTTCTTTCCGTTGTAGATGATGCATTTAATGATGCTTGTACTGCTCCTGATTCTTTACCTCCAGCCCCTGCTAAGCCCGATAGGTTCTACAGGGTCCCAGACACACATCACCATTTATACAAGGCTCCTTTTGCAGATCCCGAGACTATCTCCCAGGGGCCTAAGGCAGTAGCATCTACCTCTGTTAAAAATCCCCTCCCCTCTGAAAGGGAATCCAGGTCCTTAGAGAGATGGGGTAAAAAAGTATACACCTCTGCTACTCTGTCAGCTAGAGCCTTGAACTGTCAGTTTCATATGATCCAATATCAGGAGTTTATGCTTGATCAGTTAACTAAGAAACTGTCCTCTGATGAATCTTTAGATAAGAAATATGTTCTGGAAATGGTGAATAACATTCAGCAGGTTAGTAACCATTCTTTAAAATGCGGCTATGATGCACTGGATGCTTCCTTTAGATCAGCCATGACTGGCACAGTTATCAGAAGGCATGCATGGTTGAAAGAACAGGCCTTGCCGGATCATGTCAAATCAAAACTATTAGATGCTCCCATGGATAAGGTCAATTTATTTGGTTCTCCTGCTCAGCAGGTACTGAAGAAAATGGAAGAGAAGGCAAAATCTGTACAAACAGTGAAAGATTTCTTACAGGTCCAACCTCCAAGGTTTAGCAGGAACTGGCCCTCCAAAAATTGGTCCTTTCCAGACTCCTCTAAAGCACAGAGAGGCAGGAATAGGCGTTCAAGAGGCAGAAATCAATCCAGGGGTGCCTACAGGGGACACCAGTGGCAGGGCAACAACCAGCGAGGCACAGACGCAGCTACTACCGCTGCAGCAGGACAATCACAGTGACTTGACTCTGGCACCGCCTACCAGGGAACAGATAGCAGCACCCTTAGGCGGAAAGCTAGCTTTATTTTCAAAAAACTGGCACTGCATCACAAGGGACAAGTGGATTTTGCAAACCATACACCAGGGTTACAGGTTTCATTTCCATACTCTACCAGGAAAAAGAGGAATGCCAAACCTACCACCAAATCAAAAAACAGAAGCTCTAAAACAAATAGCTCAATTAGTAAGAATGAGAGCTGTGGAAAAGGTACCATCTATGGAACAAGGAAAGGGATTTTACTCCAGACTCTTCCTGGTACCAAGAAAAGAGAAAAAATGGAGGCCTATTCTCGACCTGTCCGCCTTAAACACATTCCTCATTGTTCCAAAATTCAAAATGCTGACCCTACAGCAGCTTCTTCCCATGCTGGGCAAGGAGTCTTGGCTGGTAACTCTAGATCTCAAGGAGGCATACCTGCATGTCCCCATACGACCAAATTGCAGAAGATACCTCAGATTTCTTGCAGGATCAGAGCATTATCAATTCTCAGCATTGCCCTTTGGCTTATCTACTGCGCCCAGAGTGTTCACGAAATGCCTGGCATCAGTAATCGCTCATTGCAGACTTCAGGGAATCCAAATTTATCCATACCTGGACGACTGCCTGATGCAAGCGGACAGCAAAAACAAGCTAACAGAAGACTTACAAAGAGTCATTTACTTGCTGCAAGCCCTGGGATATACAGTCAATATAAAAAAGTCAAGACTGATACCATCCCAAAGAATAACCTTTTTAGGTGCAGAGCTAGACACATCAAAGCAGATGGCATTCCTAACTGTAGAAAAACAAGAACAACTTCCTCTCTACTTCTTGGCATTAACAAAGCAGAACCATCTAACAGCAAGAAGAGTACTGCAAGCCCTGGGCTTCATGGCATCCTGCATAATTCTGGTCCCTCATGCCAGACTGCATATGAGAAAGCTACAGTGGTACCTGAAGAATTTATGGTCTCAACACAGACACAGTCTAGAAACCAAAATTCCACTAATACCATGCCTGAAGCAAGAGTTTCTATGGTGGGCTCAGGCTTGTCAATCAAACACAGGTTTGCCCTTCTACAGCATCCAACCAAGCCAAACCATCACAACGGACGCCTCAGACCTCGGTTGGGGGGCCCACATGCTGGACAAGTGCATACAAGGCCTATGGACTCAAGATCAGCTACACCTGCACATAAATCTAAAGGAAATGCTGGCAGTAAAACTGGCAGTTCAGACATTCAGACCATTCCTCCAAGAAGGGCAGTTGATGATAAGGACAGACAACACCACAGTTATGTGGTACATCAACAAACAGGGAGGCACGCATTCATACCCTCTATGCCGGATGGCACTGGACCTATGGAATGTGGCTCTGAGCTACAACATTCAGTTACAAGCAATTTTTGTACCGGGAAAAGAAAACATTCTAGCAGACATATTAAGCAGAACTACCACGGATGCCCACGAATGGATGCTACACCCGGACATCTTCAAAGCCATCACAAGAAAATGGGGACTACCACAAATAGACTTATTTGCATCCCCACTCAATCACCAGCTCAAGAAATTCTGCACAAGGACGTACCACCCACTTGCTTGGAAGGTGGACTCCCATCTTTCAGTTGGAAAACCTGACAGCATATGCATTCCCACCACTTCCTTTGATGCACAAGGTGCTATTGAAGATCAAAGAGGAACGTCCAAGGATCATTCTGATAGCTCCAGACTGGCCAAGACAACATTCGTACCCATTACTGAGGAGCATGTCTCAGGAACAAATGTGGACACTACCCCTGATCCCATTGCTGTTAACACAGAACAACTACAACATCCTGCATCCAAGCCTGAAAACTCTGCAGCTGACTGCCTGGAACATTGCATAAGAGCAACTAACCCAAATTTATCCCAAAGGGTTAAAGACATTATCCTTGAGGCTCGCAGACCTTCAACAAGAAAGAATTATGCAGCAAAATGGAAAAGATATCTCATTTGGAGTACTGCAAAGGGAAAAGATGTGTCACTGGTAAACATAGCCAACATCCTAGAGTACTTGGCAGAGCTCTTCCATACAGGCCTGTCCTATTCCTCCATCAAGATACACGCCTCAGCTATTTCGGCAGAATACAGCTTGGATCCCCCTGTCTTCTCACATCCTGTGCTCAGGCAGTTTCTGAGAGGAATTAAAAATGTAAAACCTCCTAGGAAACCACCATTGCCAGCATGGGACTTGAACTTTGTGCTAGAAAAATTGACACTTCCTCCTTTCGAACCAACAGCAACAGCAGAATTACAATACTTATCCTGGAAGACTGCTTTCCTGCTGGCAATCACCTCAGCAAGAAGGGTTTCTGAACTACAGGCATTAATGGCAGTGCAACCCTTCCTGATCTTCCATCAAGACAGAGTGTCCATGAGAACAAATCCTACATTTATGCCTAAGGTGGTATCCAGAGTGTCTCTAAACCAGGCTATCCACCTACCTACATTCTTCCCCAACCCACAGAACAGGGGAGAAAGGCTGTTGCATACCTTGGATGTGCATAGACAATTACGCTACTACCTGGACAGGACCAAGTGCAATAGAAAAACTGACCAGCTTCTGGTAGCATATGCAACAGGAAGGGAAGGAAAAGCAATTTCAAAACAGACAATCTCCAAATGGATAGGAAATTGCATTAGATTTTGTTACTCCTTCCACGGAAAGAAAACTCCAGAGAACATCAGGCCTCACTTCACAAGGGCTACAGCCACTACTACAGCTTTCTTACGAGGAGTGGCTACCAAGGACATAATAGAGGCTGCTACTTGGACCTCCGTGCATACATTTGCCAAGCATTATAATTTACCTTTATACTCTAGATCCCGAGCAGGTTTTGCTTTTGCTGTTTTGCAAGGGATCCTAACTGCACCATAATCTCTCTTCATTCCTCCTCCCCTAGTTTGGCTATGGTATTCTACCCAGTTGTAAGGACTGCAGATGCATCCTTGAAGGACATAGTACAGTTTTGTACCTACCATAAATGTAGATGTCCGATAGGAATGCATCTGCAGTCAGGATTACCCACCCGCCTTCCCCTCTGTGGTACTCCTAGGGTATTTGCCATCTTTCAGCTAGCTTGGGGGGGATCTATTATGGTGTATTTGTTTGTATATATGTACATACATGCTTATTTTATGTGTTTGCTCTCTACTATTTGGAAACATTGGCATTTATCCAAATTTAGCCATCCAAAAGGGCACCTGGCATCTGGGGCAAGAAACACTGAGGAAAATGGCGTCGACTGATGCCTTTATACCCGAAGAACTGCAGCTATGACGTCGGGTGAAGTGCGACACCAGCCGAAGCCGGACCCAGACTTTGGAATCCGCCGATCAAGGGCTGCCTGACGACAGGACAACCCATTTGTAAGGACTGCAGATGCATTCCTATCGGACATCTACATTTATGGTAGGTACAAAACTGTACTTTCTCTGCTCTTTTCACTTTCCATCCATTTCACTACTCACAGGGTCTCAGATCAGATATTGACTTCATCCTCTGCCATTTTGATGCTTAGGATCCAGTGCTCAGGCCCTTCCCCTCTCCATAATCCTGATACACAGGAGGAGTTACCTCAGATTTCATTGGATCTTTCAAATGCTGACTGATTCTTGGTGGTCAGGCTTGGTTGACATCATTTTTTCTAAAAGAAAGATAAGGCTTTGATTATTACTATTGATGTTCTTCGTGTTTCACTGTTGCAGTCATTACATTAGGTTAATCTGCCGGCAGGTTGCCCTCAGTCTGTCTGAATTCCAAAGTCTTGGGTCCTGCGTCAGTTGCTGTCTTCTATTCCATGACGTCAGGTCGTCAGAGGTATAAAACAAGCAGCCAACGCCATTTTCTTCAGTCTTTCTTGCTGTGCAGTGCCCGAAGCAGAAGCAGATGTTCTTCATCTCACATTGCTGCAGTCCTTACATATGGGTAGTCCGCTGTCCTCGGTCGGCCCGAATACCAAAGTATTAGGCTGACGTCGGTCATGGGCGCTCAGTTCTGACATCAGAGCGTCAGGGTATAAAAGCGCATGACCGACGTCATATCCTCAGTCTTTTTGCCGCATGGTCCGATGCAGAAGCAGCGTTGCAAGTGCCGTTCGGCGTTCTGAAATTTTCGTATTCTGAGTTTCAGACCGAAACCAAGTTGGGCTAAGTACCCCGTTGGGGAATATTTTTGTTTTTTCTTGCCTCAGTTAATTCCGGATGTCAGAAAAAGTGAATAATTGTATTTCTTGTGGGAAACAGATACCGCATAGGGATTATCACTCTCTTTGTATTCCTTGTTTGGGACCTGAGCACGACGTAGTCGGGTGTCGGTTTTGTGCTAGGTTTAATAAGCGCAGCATAAAACGAAGGTTAGATTGCGCTAGGTTAGTCTTTGGTAAGCGGTGTAATTATAATATGCCGTTGGATCCTCCGACGCCCGCTTCAACGAAGAAGCGCAAAGACAAATCTTTGAAACCCAGACAGGATGAGTCGTCCGTTTCGGACGCCGGTCCTTTAGAAGCTACAGTGGGACCTGTGGATCTGGCTGAAGTTTCTGTTGAGTCTCAGGGGGAAACTTTGATTTTGCAAGACGTGGCCTCACAGGAGTCAGGTCAGGCTGAAGGGGCCTCTCAGGTTACTGTTCTCCCTTCTATACCTAAGGTGGTTAGGCTTTCTCCTACTATTTCTAAGGCTCCTTCTAAGGGCAGGACTGTTTTGCCTTCCTCTGGTGTCAGTCCTGGTTCTTCAGGGTCTGTGCCTAAAAAGCACATGCTTAAAATGGCAGAAGATTTGATTACTTTAATTAGAGGTTCTATGCCCCCTCCTGATAAGAGGCCTAGGGTGGAGCCAGAGTTGGAAAGTTTGGATCAGGCCTCAGATGATTCAGAGTCTTCTGCTGAAGACATTCAAGATTTTCCTCCTTATTCTGATTCTGATGCAGAGGATTCCACTCCTTCTGCTTCTCCTCCAGAGGATTTTTCATTTTCGGAAACTCTACATTCCATGAGGGAGCATTTTAAGTGGGAAGGTCAGGATTTCTCTGATTCACGGAAGAGGCTTAGGGAATTCTTGTTTTTACCACAGCATAGACCCTTGGCTATACCTCCTGTTTTGGATGTTGTTCAAGATGTTTTCTCGGAGGCTTCCCTTAATCCAGATTCTCTGCCTCCTGCGCCAGTTAAACCAGACAGGTATTACAGGGTGCCTGAGGCTCATAAATACCTGTATAAGAGTCCTAGGGCAGACCCAGAAACTATTAGCCAGGGGCCTAAGGGTGTCAGAGCCTCTGTTGTAAAGAATCCGGTTCCTCTAGATAAGGAGGCTAGAGCTTTGGATAGATGGGGTAAGAAGGTGTATACCTCTTCTACTTTAGCAATGAGGGCTTTAAATTGCCAGTTTCATATGTTGAAGTATCAGAATTTCCTCCTTTCTCAGCTAAAATCTAAAGTGGATGCTTTGGCAGAGGGCATAGAGTGTAAAGAGTTGCAGGATTTGGTACATGTCTCTGAACAGGTGGGTAAGCATTCTTTGCAGTGTGGTTTTGATGCTTTACAGGCTTCTTCTAGGGTGGCTGCCACTGGTTCAGTTCTTCGCAGGCACGCCTGGCTTAAGGATCAGAATTTGTCCGAGCATGTTAAAGTTAGAATTCTGGATGCTCCTTTACAGTCTGAAGTTTTGTTTGGTCCCCCTGTGGAGTCGGTTTTGAAGAAAATGGAAGACAAGGCTAAGTCTATGCAGACTGTTAAATTTTTTTTGCAGGTACAACCTCCAAAGTTTAGTAGAAATTGGCCTACTAAGGGGTGGACGTACCCTTCTTCTGATTCTCAGTCTAGGGGTAGAACTAGACGTGGTAGGGGCAGAGCTCAGAGTACCTTCAGACCTAGAACATGGAGTTCGCCTGCTCAATCTGCAGGTGTGGGTAGGGGCCAGTCCTTTCGTAAACAGGCCCAATGACCTGCATTTTCAGCTGCCAGATTCTTTTTGCCTGGCAGCTCCTTTGGGAGGAAAGTTAGCACTCTTCAAGCAAAACTGGCTTTTAGTCACCCAGGACAAATGGGTATTGGACATTATAAACCGAGGCTACAAGTTCTATTTCCATACATTGCCTCCTTTCAAAGGTATGCCAGACGTTCCTCCTCGGCAAAGGATAGAGGCTCACAAGCAGATCTCTTTACTTCTTCAAATGGGAGCTATACAGCCGGTCCCTCTGTCAGAAGTGGGCCTAGGATTTTATTCTCGCCTGTTTCTAGTGCCAAAGAAAGGGAACACGTGGAGACCGATTTTGGATTTATCTATCCTCAACACTTATCTGGACATTCCCAAGTTCAAAATGTTGACGTTACAACAGCTTTTACCTCTGTTGGGAAAAGATCACTGGATGGTAACTCTGGATCTCAGAGGCTTATTTTCATGTTCCTATCAGGCCCAGTTGCAGGAGGTACCTGCTGGCTGGAAATTTACATTATCAGTTCTCTGCATTGCCCTTTGGCTTATCTACTGCGCCCAGGGTGTTCACAAAGGTTCTGGCTCCAGTGATAGCCTTCCTCAGGTTAAGAGGAATACAAATTTATCCTTATTTGGACGATTGCCTGATTCTTGCACAAGACAAGGACGAACTTCTTCATCATCTACAGTATGTGATGGCAGTGTTAAGATGCCTAGGGTATTCTGTGAACGAAACAAAGTCCAGTCTAGTACCCTCTCAGGACATGTGCTTTCTGGGTGTGAGACTGAATACAGCTTCCCAGATGGCTTTTTTGACCCCGGACAAACAAAGAAGCCTTACTCTTTACTTCCATCAAATGTCTCTACGGTCCAGACTGACTGCAAGGACAGTCCTTCAAGCCTTGGGGTTCATGGCATCTTGTATCCTGGTGCTTCCCAATGCCAAACTGCATATGAGGAAGCTTCAATGGTATCTCAAAAATGTATGGACACAACACTGCCAAGATCTAGACACTGTCATTCAAATAATACCTTGCATTCAAAAGGAATTCTTGTGGTGGGCTCAGGAATGTCACCTAAACAAGGGACTCTCTGTGACCCGACCAGAGGCGAGTCAGATTCTAACGACAGATGCCTCGGACAAGGCTTGGGGAGCACACCTCAATGGAAAATGGGTGCAAGACACGTGGCCTGCCAGACTTCAACATTTGCATATCAACTCTAAAGAGATGTTAGCAGTCCAATTTGCATTGATGGCTTTCAAGGATTTACTTCACCCAGGGCAGGTGTTGATTCAAACAGACAACACAACTGTCATGTGGTACATCAACAAGCAAGGGGGAACCCATTCGTACCCTCTTTGCAGGCAAGCGATGATTTTGTGGGAGACTGCTCTCAGTTTACACCTCAATCTTCAGGCAAGGTTTCTACCAGGAGCACAGAACTCCTTAGCAGATGTGTTGAGCAGACAGATAGTGGATCCCCACGAGTGGAAATTGGATCCTCATGTATTTCAAAAGTTGACAGTGTTATGGGGGACTCCAGACATAGATCTGTTCGCTTCTCCACTAAATTACCAGTTGCCAAAGTTTTGCACAAAAATGTTTCATCCCACAGCTTGGAAGGTGGATGCTCTATCATTCAGTTGGAGCAATCTTCATGTCTATGCCTTTCCACCTCTGCCACTCCTCCCCAAGGTACTCTTGAAGGCCAGACAAGACAAGCCATCCATGATTCTGATAGCGCCGGATTGGCCTCGACAGCACTGGTACCCACTACTGAGGAGTTTAGTACGGGAGCCTCCATGGCCTTTGCCTTTGATTCCGCACCTTTTGTCTCAGGAGGGCAATCGCTTCCTCAATGTCAGAATTCAGTCTCTGCATCTAACAGCCTGGCATATTCTGTTTTAGACCTTGGAGGGTCTCAGCTTCCACAACAAGTTTTGAATGTTATTTTGGAGGCCCGAAGGCCTAGTACAAGGAAAGTTTACGCTGATAAATGGAGAAGGTTTTTTATTTGGAGCAAAGAGAAGGACTTTGATGTTTCCAAGCCTGATTTAAGTGTTTCTCTTCAATATCTTACTGATTTATTGGACAAGGGTTTGTCTTTCTCCTCTATAAAGGTTCATGCTGCAGCCATTTCTGCTCACTATGACTGTGACCCCCCATTATTCTCTCATCCTTTGTTTAAGCAATTTCTTAGAGGGGCAAAGAACATAAGACCCCCACGTAGAGCTCCTACTCCTGCTTGGGATCTCAATTTTGTGTTGGAAAAACTTACTCTACAACCTTTTGAGCCCGCAGCTACTGCCGAGTTAAAGTATTTGTCATGGAAGACTGCTTTTTTGTTGGCCATTACCTCTGCAAGAAGGGTTTCTGAATTGCAGGCCCTTATGGCAGTGGAACCTTTCCTGATTTTTCATAAGGATAGGGTATCTTTGCGTACTAATCCTTCCTTTATGCCTAAAGTGGTTTCTAGTGTGGCCTTGAACCAAACTATTCATTTGCCTACTTTTTATGCAAACCCCCAAAATAAAGGGGAGAAGATTTTGCACACTTTGGATATTCACAGGCAGTTGCGTTATTATTTGAGCAGAACTAAGGGGTTCAGGCAGTCTCAGCAGTTGTTTGTTTCTTTTGCTTTGGGTTCTCAGGGAAAACCTGTTTCAAAACAAACTATTTCTAAATGGATTGGTTTTTGTATTTCTTTCTGTTGTTCCCATCATGGTAAGGAGATTCCGTCTGGAATCAGACCTCATTCCACTAGAGCTACTGCCACTTCTACAGCCTTTCTAAGGGGGGTAGCTACAAAAGATATTTTGGAATCAGCTACTTGGAGTTCAGTACATACTTTTTCTAAACATTACCACCTTCCTCTTTATTCTAAGTCTAGGGCTGGATTTGCCACTGCAATATTGCAGGGCATTTTAGCAGCTCCTAATGCTTTATGAGTTTGCCATCCTCCCTTTTCCTCTGCTTTGGGATTCTACCCATATGTAAGGACTGCAGCAATGTGAGATGAAGAACATAGTACAGTTTTGTACCTACCATAAATGTAGATGTTCGAAGATCCACATTGCTGCAGTCCAATTTACCCTCCCTCCTTCCCCACTGTAGTTTAGAATGGTTGTATGGTTTGGGTGGTGGTGATTGTTGGTACTTGTTTTTAGGGAGGTTTTCTGTTTTTGGCTGTGGCCTTTCTTTTTAGGGCCTTCTGACATCTGGGGCAAGAAAAGACTGAGGATATGACGTCGGTCATGCGCTTTTATACCCTGACGCTCTGATGTCAGAACTGAGCTCCCATGACCGACGTCAGCCTAATACTTTGGTATTCGGGCCGACCGAGGACAGCGGACTACCCATATGTAAGGACTGCAGCAATGTGGATCTTCGAACATCTACATTTATGGTAGGTACAAAACTGTACTTTCGCAAGTGCCAGTCGGCCGACTCCTGAAATTTTCGAGTTCAAGTTTCAGAACCGAAGTTTTCACTAAAGCCGAGTACCCCGTTGGGGAAACTTTTTTCTTGCTCCATACCGATGTCAGAAAAAGTTAATAATTGTATTACTTGTGGGAAGCAAAGAAAAGGATTTCCTATTATACTGTATTCCTTTCCTAAGCCCTGATCTCAATGTGCCTAGCTGTCGGTTTTGTGCTAGATTTGACCAACGCACTATTAAGCGTCGGTATGTTTTTGCCTCAAAATATTTTGAAAACAGATTTAACTACCCTGAAATGTCGTCGGATAGCAATCCAACTACCAGAGTACACAAAATGCAAAGAAAAGGATGGAGACAGACCGTCGAGGTCCAAAACCGACGACGAAGCGTCTCCTAAGCCAGTCGCCGGTTTGCTGGTACTCATTGAGGTGCTTTTGCAGCCCCTCATACCACTACTTTGGAGTCGCAGGCCCCTACCGAGACCCATGTGGAGTTCGGCACGCCACGGGATACTCAAAGTATTGTACCCATGGATGTCTCTCCCTCGGATGGGCCTGGAGCCGCTGAGCAGGCACGAGCTTCTGAGGGTGTATTCAGGCCTCAACATTTTTATATAAAACTGACGACAGATGCAAAACCAAAGACTAAAGCAACTTCTAAAGCTAAAGCACTGACTCATGAGCCATGTGCACAGGCCGCTATGCCTAAAAAACAGATGATCAAAATGGCTAAAGACCTAATTACCTTGATCAGGGGTTCCCAACCCCCTCCTGATAAGAGTCCTAGGCAAGACACTGTTTATGAATCTTCAGATAAGGTTTCTGTTTCTTCTGATTCCTCTTCTGATCAGGAATTATCTATACCTCTCTATGAGGATTCTGATGCAGAGGAATCTATCCCAACTGCATCACCTCCTGAGGATTATTCATTTGGAGAAACCTTGCATACTTTGAGGGAGTATTTTCACTGGGAGAGTCAAGATTTCTCAGAATCAAAAAAGAGGCTCAGGGATTTCCTCCTTCTCCCTCAGCACAGGCCTTTAGCCATACCCCCTGTTTTAGACATTGTGGATGATGTGTTTTCGGAGTCAAGCTTGACTCCTGACTTCTTACTTCCAGCTCCCAGCAAGCCTGACAGGTATTACAGGGTCCCTGATACTGACCCTGAAACTATTTCACAGGGTCCAAAGGGAGTTAAGGCCTCAACAGCAAAAAATCCTACCCCCTCTGACAGCGATTCAAGGGCACTGGATAGATGGGGAAAGAAGGTTTATACATCTGCAACATTGGCAATTAGGTCCTTAAACTGCCAGTTTCATGTGCTCAAGTATCAACAACGTTATGGGATTGCTGTAAGAAAATGATGTTGATTTCTGAATGTGCAGAAAATAAAGAATTGCAGGAATTATTGCATGCAGCTGAACAAGTTGGAAAGCATACTTTGCAATGTGGTTTTGATTCCTTAGAGGCCTCCTGCAGGGCCGCAGTTACTGGATCTGTGATTAGGAGGCATGCCTGGCTAAAAGAGCAAAATTTGCCTGATCATGTTAAAGCTAAATTACTGGATGCACCTTTACAGCATGATACTCCATTTGGTATCAAGGCGGAAGAGATTTTAAAGAAAATTGAAGACAAAGCTAAGTCTATGCAAACTGTAAAAGACTTCTTACAAGTGCAGCCACCAAGATTCAGTAGACATTGGCCTACAAAAAATTGGACCTTTCCTGTGTCCAACAGAGCTCAAAGGGGCAAATCCAGACATCCTAAAGGTTCTAGATACCAGGCACAAGATTCTTACAGGTCAAAGCAATGGGGTACTTCTACCTCCATGTCTGGAGGAGATAAAGCGCACCTCTACAGAAAACAGTCCCAATGACTTCCCTCCGCCATCACTAAGCACTTTCCTTTTGGCAGCACCCTTAGGGGGAAAATTAGCACTTTTTGCTCAAAATTGGCAGTTAATAACCCAGGACAAGTGTGTGCTAAACATAGTATCACAGGGATACATTTTCCATTTCCATACTCTGCCAATGGCAAACGGTTGGCCGGATCTGCCAAAAAATCAATGGGCAGAGGCACAGAAACAGGTTACGTCCATCATAGATATGGGGGCTAGTTAGCCAGTACCAGAAAGGAAAAAGGACAAGGTTTTTACTCCAGACTGTTCTTGGTTCCCAGAAAGGACAAGGCCCAGAGGCCAATACTGGATTTATCAACTTTGAATACATTCCTGGACATTCCAAAATTCAAAATGCTAACTTTGCAGCAGCTTCTGCCCATGCTGGGCAAGAATGCTTGGCTGGTGACATTAGACCTAAAAGAGGCATACCTGCATGTCCCAATAAGGGAATCATGCAGAAGATACCTCCATTTCAAGTTGGCTTAATGCATTACAAATTCTCTACACTGCCCTTGGCTTATCTACAGTGCCCAGGGTCTTTACAAAGTGCCTGGCACCAGTAAGTGCTTTTTGCAGACAAAGAAGTATACAAATATATCCTTACTTGGACGACTGTCTCATTCAAGCAAAGAACAAGGACATTCTTCTTCAGCACCTGGCGTTTGTGAAAAGGTTTCTAACATGCCTAGGGTACACAATAAATGAAAAGAAATCACAACTGGTACCCTCTCCAAAAGATAACATTCCTGGGTGCAAGCTTGAATACAACTGCCCAGATGGCTTTCCTCACGCCAGACAAAGGCAACTGACTACTTACTTCAAACTGATGGCAACAAAAACCCAGTTATCTGAAGACAAACTCTGAAGGCTTTGGGGTTCATGGCATCCTGCATCCTACTGATTCCATATGCAAGACTGCATATGGGGAAACTTCAATGGTACCTAAAAAGTTTATGGAGTCAACATTGTCACAGTCTGGAAACAATGATTCCTCTCATTCCCTGCCTACAACAGGAGTTTCTATGGTGGGCAAAGGCATGTCACCAAAACATGGGACGGCCCTTCACTCTACCCCCTGCCAGCCAAACCTTAACAGCAGATGCATCACATTATGCATGGGGGGTCCAGCTGGCAGGAAGATGCATTCAGGGCATATGGACACCAAAACAAATGCATCTGCATATCAACCAAAAAGAGATGTTAGCTGTTCAAAATGCCCTGACAGCCTTCAAGGACTTACTTCATCCAGGGCAACTACTGATAAAGACGGACAACACCACGGTTATGTTGTATATAAACAAGCAGGGGGGCATGCATTCATACCAACTTTGCAAACTAGCCATGGCACTGTGGGATACAGCTTTGACTTACTAAGTACATCTTCAAGCTCAATTCCTGCCAGGAAAACAAAATACTCCCATCATACGATTTAAGCAGAAACCTTATGGACCCTCATGAGTGGAAACTGGATCCGCAAGTCTTCAGCATGATAAAGAAATGGAGGAGCCCGGACATAGATATATTTGCCTCTTCTCAAAATTATCAATTGAAAAGATTCTGCACAAAGACTTATCACAGACAAGCATGGAAAGTGGGCGTCCTATCCTTCAGTTGGAAAAACCGGTCAGTTTATGCCTTTCCTCCTCTGCCTCTTCTTCCCAAGGTCCTACTAAAAGTCAGACTAGAGAAACCAAAGATGATACTAATTGCCCCAGAATTGGCCACGCCAATACTGGTACCGAATCCTAAGGAACTTGTCTCAATACCCAGCTTGGACCTTACCTCAAAGACCTCAATTACTGCCCCCGCAAAACAATCAGATCCTGCACAATTGGCTCCAAACACTGAACCTGGCAGCATGGCTCATCATGTAGTTATGCAAACAACACCTCTCAGTAAAGCTGTGATGGATGTCATTTTGGAAGCCAGAAGGAGATTCTGTGCTTGGAATCGAGCACAAGGAACTGATACAGCAGAACCAAGTATTCTTCAGATATTACAATACTTGACTGAGATGCTTGACAAAGGCCTATCTTTCTCATCAATACAAATCTATGCCTCTGCCATTTTGGCTCATTGGTACGGCGATAGCATTGTTACCTCACAGCAAGAGGTTCTCCTGTTCGATTCTCAGCTTGGCTTGGGAGTGCCTTCTGTGTGGAGTCTGCATGTCCTCCCCGTGGTTGGATGCTTTCAAAAGACATGTGTGCGTAAATGGGAGTGCCTTCGTTGAAGGCTGGGCATCGAGCTGGCACCTCGGTGTTTCGTAAAAATCTACTGCCAATCATTAGCGGACTGGAGTTCCGCTATGGAGATCCTTTACCGGGAAAAAGCCGAAAGACACACAACAGCAGCAACAACAATACAAAGCCACAATCTTTTCTCATCCATTACTAAAGCAGTATTTTAGAGGAGCCAAAAATGTAAAGTCTCCCAGAAGATCACCAATACCTGCATTGGACCTCAGTTATGTGTTGGAAAAGCTCACCCTGCCTCCATTTGAACCAGCTGCTATGGCAGATCTAAAGTTCTTATCGTGGAAAACAGCTCTGCTCCTAGCAATTACTTCAGCAGAAGAGTCTCAGAGCTACAGGCCCTCCTGGCTGTGGAGCCTTTTATCATATTTTACCCAGACAGGGTGTCTCTGAGGACCAATCCTTCATTTATGCCTAAGGTGGTTTCCAGTGTAGCTCTTAACCAAACTATTCATCTGCCAACCTTTTATCCAAACCCGCAGAACAAGGGGGAGAGAATTCTGCATTCTTTGGACGTACACAGACAGCTAAGATTCTACTTGAGCAGGACTAAAGCTCTAAGAAAAACTGAGCAATTACTAGTGACATATGCTGCAGGATCAGAAGGAAAGGCCATTTCAAAGCAGACTGTTTCAAAGTTGATAAGCCACTGCATTTGTTTGCTACTTACACAATGGCAAACCTGTGCCAAGGGCATTAGGTCTCATTCCACCAGAGCTGCAGCTACATCAGCAGCCTTTCTCAGAGGAGTACCAACCAAAGACATTCTAGAGGCTGCTACTTGGAGTTCTGTTCACACCTTTACAAAGCATTATCATTTTCCTCTCTACTCTATGTCCAGGGCAGGCTTTGCCACTGCAGTTCTGCAGGGCCTTATAGCCACCCCTAATGCTGTTTAGCTCCAGCCTCCCATCCATAGCTTTGGGATTCTACCCAAATGTAATGACTGCAACAGTGAAACATGAAGAACATAGTACAGTTGTGTACACTTACCATAAATGTAGATGTTCAAGGGTATTCACTGTTGCAGTCCAGGTTACCCGCCCACCATCTCCCTTTCATTCTGGAGTTAATCTTTCCTTCACTATCTTCTACAACCTAAGTAGTGTATTTGCTTGTAGATGAAGGGAAAGTTTGTATTGTTGCATGTGTATATAGTTTATATATATATTTTTGCTACCTTTTTGGGGGCAAGAAAAACTAAAGAAAATTGCGTTGGCTGCTTGTTTTATACCCCTGACGACCTGACGTCATGGAAGAGGAGACCGCAACTGATGCAGGACCCAAGACTTTGGAATTCAGGCCAACTGAGGGCAACCTGCCAGCAGATTACCCTAATGTAATGACTGCAACAGTGAATACACATGAACATCTACATTTATGGTAAGTGTACACAACTGTACTTTATTTTTCTCCTATCCCCTTTTTTGTAGGGTTCTTTCTTCTCTCTGTAGTTTGGGATTGTCTGCATATATTCCCTAGTGTGCAGTTGTTAGTTACTGTAGTTAGGCTTTTAGATGGTTTATTAGTGCTAAAAGGGTTACTAGTTACTTCATAGTTAGATTTTATGGCTATTCCAGATGTACATGTTTACATGTATGGTTGGTAGTATTATCATCTGCACTTTATTATTGTATGCCCTTTGTCTGACAAATCAAACAGGATTTAAAAAACTGTGCAATGTTCACACAAATTACAGAATTTAGATGTACGTGACAAATGTATATACCGCCTTGGTCATGCTCACCCTGACGTTACCTGCTCAGTATGTGAAACTTTTGGTCAAAGGGCACTAGTGGAGAAAAGAAACAAATTAATATTGAAGGGTCTCATCAAGCATTCACCTGATGACTCTTCCTACATCTGGAAAACCAGAAATTTCCTCCCGTTCTTTTACTTTGACTAAATCAAAAGACAGACCTTCCTCCTCTTCCAAGAAGATCGAAATACTCAAGGAAATGCCCGGATCCGAACACTCTTTCAGGTCCAGCTACTAAGGTAGCTAAATCTTCATGTCCAGTGCTGCCAGTGGATCCTCTTGTCATAGGCCCTGTGGTGACGACTCCTCATTTCACACTGGAACCAGTGTCACAGAGGTTTAGAGTGCCCATTCTGCAAGAACACAATTCTTGCTCCAGAATTAAGTCTTCAGCATCATTCCTCAAATCATTCAGATCCTCCATCCTACCACCTGGATCTAATCCTTGTTCAGGGCAGGTCTGCAATGGACCCAAGACTTTTTCCCTGATTCCTGTCAGTTTTCTGTCAAAGTCTGTTCCTATGTTGTCAGAGCCGTCCAACTCCCAGAGCAGTAGTGCCTGCTTCAACCCCGACAGGTTGGGATTGGATCTGAGATACTCAGTTCTTTGTCTTCCTTTAGGAGCTTCAGTGCTTGACAATTCAGCTGCAGTAACTGCCTTTTATCCAAGCCAGGCAACTGCCAAGGTTTAACTACTGCATAGTGTTTCTGATCCAAAGGATAAGCTCCCCAGAACCGCTGCAGGCTCGCCATTCGACGCATTTGATTGACTGCATTCTCAGCTAAGGGCTAGATGATCTTCTTGGTCAAATCCAACCCTCCCCTATAGGATCTCCCATGGTCCACAGCCTGCTGTTCTAGCCCCATCAGGACAGCCAGTTCTTGATCCTGTTCTCCAGCATGAGACCTTGAATGTTTCTGATTCCTCTCCCAAACAAACCACTGCAAAGGTTCCCAGAAAACTCAAGTGTAAGAGGAGGCACTTGGATTCCCTTGAGGAATCGTCAACCACTGTTGCTGATTTCTGTGAGGGAGAAGGTTCCCCCAGATCCTCCCTTGAGGTTGTCTCATTCATAGAGGTCCTTGAGGTCCTGAAACAGGAAAGGGGTTGGTCTTCCCAATCACCTTCTCAGGAATTGGTTTTCTTGAAGGCTTTTGATTTCTTGGGTGGTACCCCCTTGTGGATGAGATGGTAGACCTTATTGCATCCCGTGCATGGAAGGAACCTCACACAGTTGTACCCATCCCCAAGAAGCTAGACAAGTTCTTAACTCCTCCCAAGGGATTTTTGTATTGGACCAAGGGCCTGCCATTGGATTCCATGGTGGAAGAGGCAGCCACCAAGAACGAACTCTCAGAGGAGAACTCCTCTGTCCATCTGCTGAATATAGAATCTGTCATTCTGAACAGGTTTGGAAAGCAATTGTCCACCTCATCCACTTTCTCGATGAGAGTGCTTTACTTGGCAAATTTCACACATTTTCAAAGAGATTTGGTCAGGAAGATTTTCACTTCTCTTCCAGGGATCTTATCTGTGCATCAGAAGAAGACCTTCGATTCTCAGATTGCTACCCTACTTTTTGTGTAATGCATCTATGCACCTTGTATCTAGAGCAGTCGACACAAGTATTTTCATCAAAAAACATTCCTTGATGAGGCTTTGTGATTTTGTGGAGCACTTCCAGATGTTCTTCATTAATACCCCTTATGATGGAGCAACTCTTTTTGGTCAAAAAGTTTAAGAAACTATTTTCATAAACAAATAGTTTGGCAAATCTCTTAGCTGCTATAGGGATCAAATTCTGTACTCCCCAAAGGACCTACTCACAGAAATCGAGGTGGGAAGCAGAATGTGGTTCCAAAAATCTCCAGTATTTTCGTCTGACACTTTGAGAGTGAGCTCCCCATGGAAGATGGGGAAACTTTAACAATGGACGTCAGCCGAGAAGCAGAGGTGGTCCACAAAATCTGGGCTTCAGAGGTCCTTTCTCCAAGAAGCCCTATCAGTGCTTCTGAGATCTTGCCCTACTGTTCCGCTCTGGAGGTAGTTGGGGGTGTTTATCTTTGCACTCCATGGCCTGAACAACCATTTTCCAAGACAAGTGGGTGCAGAGAATGATTACCAGAGGCTGCTTCATTCCACCTGACACTACTGCCCACTCCTCCAAAGAAAATAGTCAACATTCCACCCTTGCAAAGAGAATTTGCAGCTTTAGAAATAGAGAAGCCCCTTGGAAAACGGAGTCATCCAAGAGGTCCCACCAGACCAGAGAGGATCTGGAATTTACTCAGAATTCTTTAGTGTCAAAGAAAAATGGGAATCAAAGACTGATTTTGGATCCAAGTCAGTTGAACAAATTTGTTGTTGGAACAAAATTATGGATGGTACTGTTCAGTCAGTCTTCCTACTGCTGAAGAAAAATTACCGGATGTGCTCTGTAGATCTTCAGGATGCACTCCAGGAAGTAGCTTCACTTCTGGTTGGGAGCCAGTCATTACCATTTAAGGGCTCTGCCAGGTGTTTGCCAAATGCATGACAGTAGTGGCAGTTTGTCTACAACTGCAGGGATTTTGGGTGTTTCCTTACCTTGATGACTGGCTCATAACCACCACGTCCAGGAATCTGCTCATCTGTGCCAGAGACACCTTGCTGTAATGGTCACATCCTGAGAATAACAGTAAATCTTCAAAAGTTCCTGCTACAGCCAGCCTAATCTGGAATTTATTGGAGCCCTTTTAGATACCACAACAGGATCGCCCAGTCTCGAATCCCATCCCTGCATTTACAAGTCCAGCAGGTTCTGTCTTGCAAGAAACCACTGGTCAAGTTGGTTCTCCGCCTTCTGGGCACCATGGCTGCTTCCATTGCGTTAGTTCCTCTAACCAGCTTTTACATGAGTACTTCATTGGACACTGTCAATGCATTGGTTGCTCAGGCAACAATCAGTGTTCTGCCCAGTCAATCTGTCAGACATTTGCAGGGAGCACATTCATGGTTAACTTACCCCCTTTTGACTCTCCAGGCCACAGTGACCACGGAAGCCTCCCTGTTGGAGTGGGGGAGGCATTATTTGGATAGGACAGTTTAAGGTATGTGGTCTCAAGAGGCCAGTCTTCACATCAGTATCTTTGAAATGAGAGCAGTCCTCCTAGTGTTGAAGGCTTTTCAGGACTCTCTCCCCTTAGATGTGATTCCAGTCAAATGGAATACATAGCTGTCATTTGATACATCAGCAAATAGGGAGGCACCAGGTCCTTGTGTAGAGAGTGTATGTGTAGGTAGGCATTGAGATTATGGCAATGGGCAATATTTCTTCACCACTTTGTAGCAGCAAATGCACACCCTGGGGAAGTCCAGCATTCTTGCAGACAGGTTGAGCTTCTGCTCCCTCATGAGTGGTCCCCTCAGTCCCTTAGTAGTAGAGCAGATTTTCTGGCCTGTGGGGCCTTCTTTGTTGCAGTCTTTGCTTCTCCCCTGTACACCAAATGTAAGCTGTTCTTTGCTGGATCCCCCATGAGGGGGAATCACCAGGGATGTTCTGATTCACCCATGGCCTCCCAGGATAACTTTATGCCTTTCTCTCGATTTCCAAAGGTTCTTCAGGACGCCTCTGTGCTGAAGGTCTCTGTCATCTTCATATACCCCTTCACTGGTGTCAGCAAATGTGGTTTCCTTTTCTCTGGCCTCATCTAGTTCACCATCCTTGGGCTCAGTCCCAAACTTAATTTCTCCTCTCTCCGGGAAGTCTCACCTGAACGTTTGGACACTCAGACTAACCGAATGATTTCTCCAGTTTCATTGACAGTTCAGCAGTCCAGGTATTCCACTCCTGGCATGCACATTTTATCTTACTCACCTAGACCTTTGACTAGGAAGTTATACATAAGCAAATGGAAAAGATTTTCTATTTGGGCAGGAGAAAAAGAGATTGTGACCCTTTTTCATGTCCTCTTCCCGACGTAATAAACTTTCTAGCCCATCTCTTTCAAGAAAGAGCTACTTATTTCACTGTCAATGTTCAGTTAGCTGGCATTTCTTCTTTTCACACCCTTTCAGCCTCTCTGAGATTATCCGAGGCTTTTCTCTGGGGTACTTTCCTTATACTTTTCCCACGCAAAGATCCAGTTCCACCATGGGATATCACCATTGTTTTGCAGTCTTTGATGGGGGACCCCCTTTTTAACCTGCTGCTAAAGCCAATTTGAAGCATCTGTCTTGGAAATCTTTATTTTTGGTGGCTGTAACTTCTGCGAGAAGAATTTCTGAGCTACATGGACTCTTTCCAAACCACCTTATTTGATTTTTTCCCCACAGAGACAGATTCTGTTTGAGAACTAGCACATCTTTCCTACCAAAACTAGCCTCTGAATTCTCAATCAAGCCATTGATCTGCAAGTGTTTATCCCAAATTTCTCCAACAAGGGTGAGTAGACCATCTGATTTTGTCCTTTTTATTCTTCCTCAGTGTATGGGTTACGGATCCGACTCTGTCACATACCACAGACTTACAGATCCAGCTCTTGAGCTTTTCCCTCTGTTCATAATACCCCAGGCAGCCTACAATATCCCAGATTTCATTTGCCTCCATCTTGCACATGCACTAACTCCCTCTCAGGAGCTTGTTTTCAATTAATACAAAGTTTTGGTGAGTAGCTATTATATAGAAAAACTTGTATTCTAATTTTTTTCTGCTGTCCTTCTCTTAGAACAGTCCAGGAACTATTTATTCCAACTTTGTCAAAGAGTAGGCATTCCCGTCAACATCTCCAAATCAAAACTACAACCAGTACAGAGCCTGGAGTTCATTGCTGCCCAGTTGAACACAGTAAGTCATATTGCTGCTCTTCCTACACGTCGTGTGGATGTGTTCATGTTTCAAATACAGAAAATACTTGTTCATCCTGCTCTTGCAGCTGGACTTGTTCTGAAGACTCTAGGTTTGATGGCAGCGGTCATAATCTTAGTTCCTATGGCACATTACTGTATATGTGTTCTCTAGTGGACTCTGGTTGTTCAGTAGTCTGCTCTGCAACATCTTCTATCCTTCCCAGTTAAACTCATTCGTGTATGCAAAAATTATTTTTGTTGAATTCAGTCACACAAGATTTGTCCACTTATTCCACTTCCTCCAGTGGCCACTGTGACCATGGGCACTTCTCAGTTGGGGTGGGGACATTTCCTGGGACAAATGGCCTAAGGCATGTGGTCCCCCCCAAGAGACTAATTCGCACATCAGAGTTCCAGAGATGAGAGCGGTTCTATTAGCTTTACAAGGCCTTTCAAGATGATCTCCCTCTAGGAACTTTTGAGAGACAAACCAAGAATATGTCTGTGATCTGGTACCTCAGCAAACAAGGGGGAACCTGATCTTATGCTTTTTGTCAAGAGGCAGTAATAGTGTGCAGTGAGCAATCTCCTCCAGTCGCTTTCTTGTGGCAATGCGCATGCCGGGGAAATCCAGCATACTAGTTGTCAAACTCAGCAGGTCCATTTTGTTACCTGATGAATTGTTTGTAAATCAGTCAGTGGAGGAGAAGATTTTCTGTCATTGGGATCAGCCTTGCTATGATCTTTTTGCACCTCCCCCCCATCCATCAAGACATTCAGCAGATATTTTGCTCCAACTCCTCTTCAAGGGGAGTCACAAAGAGATGCTGTAGTCTACGTTTGGATCTCCAGTCTCCTTTATGCTTATCCCCATTACCCCTGATTCCAAATTTCTCACAGAAAGCACATCAGCTGAAGAGCCTAGTTATCCTGATTGCCCCCTTCTGGCCTTGCCAAGTGTGGTTCCCCTTCCATTGGTCTCAACTTTGTTATCCTGTATGGATACTGGACCCCAATCCAGACCTTCTTTCACATCCCTTGGGGATGAAGCATCCCAATATTCCAGGCTCCAAACTAACTGGATGGTTTCTCCATTTCCATTAATAGTGAGACAACCCAGGCTTTCCTCCCTGGTTTGTCATATACTTTTATCATCCCAGAAAGCTTCTACAAGTAAGAGTTAAAAAAGTAAATGGAAAAGATTTTCAGTTTAGGCTGTTAAAAAGGAAGTTGACCCTTTTATTGCTCCTATTTCTTCAGTTCTAGAATTCTTAGCCTCTGTTTTTCAGGAAAGTGCTAATTTCTCCACAGTCAGCGTACAGTTAGCCGTATCAAATTTTCAGTCAGGAAAAAAAGCTTCCTGTTTAGCTTTCAAATTGTACAAGTCTTTTCTAAAAGGCACCTTCTTACTCAGGCCCCCACTGAAAGATCCATCTCCTCCTTGGGATTAGGCAGTTGTACTTCAGGGGTCGATGCAACAACCTTTTGACCCTTCAGCCAAAACTGACACTGTAAAACTCCACTGCCAATCAATATGCGGACCAGTGATCTGCTGTGCAACACCTCACGGGAAAAGCCGAAAGACATTGCTTTGTCTAGCAAAACAGCATTTCTAGTAGCAATTGCATCTGTGAGGAGAATTTCTGAACTCCAGGTTCTGTCATCCAAATCCCCTTGTACTGTTTTTCAGAAAGATGCCAACCTGCCCTTCTTATCAAAAGTAGCATCTGAATCATATCAAATACTTCATTTGCCTGTTTTTTCCCTAAGTTTTCAAATAATGGAGAGTGCTACAACTTTCAAATGTACATAGGAAGCTACGTTTTTATCTACACAGGACAAAGGATTTCAGGAAAACTGACCATTTTGTTTCTCACCAGGTAGACTGGAATCACCGGTTTCTAAAGTTACCCAGGCAAAATGGATTATTGATTTGCATTTCTTTTGTATATACTCAGCAAGGCCTCTCCCTGACAAAGCCTCTTTAGGCAGATTCAACTAGATCCATAGTCTCCACTTCTGCTTTTCTGATCTAGAACTTCCTTTGATGACATTTGCACAGCAACTTCTGGTCTAATGCTCATACTTTTATTGCTCATTACAGACTAGATTTGAATTCTAGAAGCAGAGCTGCTTTTGGTTCAGCAGTTCTCTGGAATATCTTTCGACAAGGGTTACTCAAGATTCTTGCAACTGGGAACTCTGTCCTATATGTTGTGGAAGAATGAAAAGGACAGCTGTTTAATCATAGTCTTACCTCTGGATACGTACCCAGGGAGTGGCGCACTGCAACTGTGGTCCCACTTCACAAAGGCGGTGCCTCCACCGACCCTGGAAATTACCGGCCCATTAGCTTGACAAGCCTTATCTGCAAAGCCATGGAGAGGATCATAATGGACCTCATAAATAAAGACATAGGGAATTTGCAGACTTTGGATCCATCCCAGTTTGGCTTTGTCAAAGGCAGATCATGCCTTCTAAACTTGGTTGACTTTTTCGAAACAGTCACCAAAGCCATTGATGAGGGAAAGGCAGTCCATACAGCCTACCTCGATCTGGCGAAGGCCTTTGATACAATACCCCACTCGGGTATCATTGAAAAACTCATCAGCTTAAATGTTAACCCATACATCACAAGATGGGTTGCAAACTGGCTGAGTGACAGAACCCACAGGGTCAGAGTTGCTGGCGCTATGTCAGACTCAAAGCCTGTCACAAGTGGTGTACCACAGGGCTCAGTCCTGGGCCCACTCTTGTTTGGCATCTACTTTTCCAAGTACAAGCAAACACAGGAGGGTTATGGCTGACAAAGTTTGCAGATGACTGCAAACTGGCCATAGTAGAAAACACATCTGACACAGATATCCTTCAGAAGGGTCTCACAGAAACGGATAACTGGTGCCAGAGCCATGGCCTAAAGTTAAATGCCAAAAAATGCATAGTTATACCCTTCGGGAAAAACAAGGTTACCCCTAGCTACCAAATAGGTGGCAATCCACTGAGTACAGAAGAAGTTATCAGGGACCTGGGGACCCAGGTTGATAGTAGTCTGTCATTCGACACCCATGTAGCTAAAGTAGTTAGGAAGACCTTCTACATTGCCCACCTTATCATGAAGGGATTCTCATCTAGATCAAGGGAGGTCATAGTCTCCCTATACTCATCACTCATCAGACCAATGATTGAGTACAATGCCCCATTCGGAATGTATCTGACCCGACACTTGCAGCAGCTGGAGAGGCCACAAAAGTTCCTCACCAAAAGGATAAAGGGTCTCAAACATCTGTCCTATGCTGCCCGACTGAAAGAACTCCAGCTCTATTCAGTCGCCACCGCTTGCTCAGAGGTGACCTTTGCCTAACATACAAGGCCATGTCAAACCCAGATTTGATGAATATGCTTCACCTAAAAAATCTAGATCCGTCAGAGCCACAAGGGCGGGAGACTTAAACCTCGACACGGCTATTAATAGGACGTGCTGGAGGGATAGATTCATCACCCAAAGACTCCCTATGCTGTGGAATAAAATCCCGGTATATGTGAGGCAGAGCACCTCGCTGGCCTTGTTCAAGAGAAATCTTGACCAATGGATGGGAGATCGCAGATATACCCCAGGGATTACCTCAGTGTCACTGCTCAACAGAGGCACAGCAAAATAATGGGTATAGTTCCCCATACTAAAGGGGTGGCGTAAGCCACAAAACTATGGGCTAGGCTTGTAAATGCCCTCGGGCAGATAGCCTAGTATGAACCTATGAACCTATGAACATCAGATATTAAAGTTATGTACTCACCATGCATCTGTGTTGTCCATTTTCATTCTTCAACTCCCCATCCTCCTTCCCTCTTCCTTTCATTTTCTGGAGTGATCTTATAGATATTTTGGAACCTGTTTTTCCAGGTTTGAGCCCTAGCTTACTGTTATTTTCCCTTTTCTACACTGTCTTAGGATCTATAAGGCAGAAAACTTGATCTAAGGTATTGTAGGTTGGCTGGGGCATTATGGGTAGAGAGAGAGGAACTCGAGAGTTTCATCTGTAAGTTTGTAGTCTATGGCCCAGTCAGATCTGTAACCCCATGCATTGAGGAAGAATGAAAATGGACACCACCAATGCATGAAGTTATGGTGAGTACATAACTTTTAATTTGTATCTGCTGGATGTTCATCAGTAACTGCATTTTTCTTTACATCTTCTTGTTCTCTTCAGGAAGTCTGGTCAGCTTTTCATTTCCTTTTCGAAGTCCAAATTTGGACAAGCTGTATCCAAAGTCTCCTCATCTTTGATGGCTTATTCAATGTGTATTCCCTTTGTCTGTCAACAGAAGGGATTGTCTCTTCTTTCAAAACCCCAAAGCTCATCCATCAAAATCAATGGCATCATCTACCACCTTTTTCTCTGGTGTCCTGTTGATGACATTTGTGCTGCAGGCCTCCTGGTCAAAACTCCACACCTTCAATTCTCATTAAAAATTAGACATTCACTCCAGATTCACGGTTGATTTTGGTTCAGGACTGTCCTTCTACAAGACCACCCAGGAATTCATCTAGCTGAGGACTGTACCCCATGAATAGAAGGATGGATGGAAAAGGCAAGATCAGATATGAAAGTTATGTACTCACCATAATGTTAGATCTGTGATGACATATTCCATCCATTCCTCTACTACCATCCCTCCATACTCTCTTTGTTTTAATTCTGTCACATAATTGTTCATAGGGTATACCTTCCTACGAAGGATCTGACTGAATTTGCCTTGGCTGCTGAAGATTTAGATACTGTCCACTATTCGCTTCACAACTACTCTCTGCCTACTGGATAGATAATTATTCCCTTCTATTAAGGATGTCTTTAGGTAATTTTAAAGGGGCAAACTCTGTCTGAGGTAACTCCTTCTGTGCATGGAGATTATGGTTAGATGGAGGAGCCTGAGCACTGGATTCTAAATTTCATAATGGTCAAGAATGGATCTAATATCAGATCCAAGACCCCATGAGTAAAGGAATGTGTGGAATAGAACAACTCAATTCTAATATTGTGATTCTGTAACTTTTATTTTCATATCAGGAAACTAGTTATCTTCTAGTTGTATTCATGTTCAGTTTGTATTTGACTGTAGGTACAATAATGACTGTAGGTACGCTAAGGTGCCTAACTCCTGCAATTTACAGTTTATAATTAATTACAACCACCTGTAAATAAAGATTTCTGTTAGAAATATAATTTCTGTTAGAAGATAATATTCTTCACACATTTGGAGGGGTTACAGCCCAGTTATACCAGCCATGACTGGTAGCCACAGCTTCGTCTTTTCAGAGATGACGAAGTGACTTGCTCAGAATCTCATAGTATTCAAGTGCATATTAGAGTCAAACTCAGGACTGCAGGATGAAATGTGTTAACATTTTATGACAATAACCGTTTCACTTATTTTGCCAGGCATCTTTCTGTGATATGCATCAGAGTTGAAACATTCAGTTCCTGCACTGTAGCTGTTTCTGTTGCCAAGCCAAGATATGCATATCCGTTTCAGTCAGAGGTATAAGATTTTAACTTCAAATAAAGCATTTTTCCAGATTTATAGTAATATGAATGGATTCACGTCATAATCTCGAAATACTGAAATCTCGAATGTCAGTATCTCAAGACCATGAAGCTGAAAATCCATAAACTCAACCCCAGAAGCGTGACACTTAAAATCGCGACTTCTACACCAAACATACCGCAGACACAAATACAAACATACACCTCCCTTCACATACACAAACACCTACCCTACATACAAGCAGGGGGGCAAGCCCCCCTGACCCCCCCCCATGTTGGGGGCTGCGTCCCTCACATCCCCCCTACTTAAATATACTGACTCTGAGGTCGCACTACATAGACAAACACACAAAAACACCACCACACAAGCTACATTCCCCTCGCGCACATGCATCACACTAACAAAACACACACACACACACACACACACACACACACACACTGAAGCCCCTACCCAAAACCCGTAAAACACAAACACTTACCTACATCTCCAACCACCCACTCACACACCACAACACCAGAACCGCTAATTCAAAATCTCCGAACTTTGGGATTTTAAATTTCGCGCTTCTGGGGTTTCGGTATTCTGCACTTTCGCCCTTCTGGTCTCGGGCTACTGAAGTTCGGGATTTCAGTAGTTCGAGGTTCTGAAGGGAACCCGTTTGAACATATCTGTCTAGTTAACCAAAAAGTCCACGTTTTAATCAGTCCAGTAGAAGGACAAGCATCCACCTTAACCTTACTCTAGAGTGATATCTGTGGCAGGGGTTGTGCTTTTAAGGTGTCTGATTGCTGCTATGTAAACAGCAAAAATGCGTGTATGTATTGTGCATACACATACGGAGTACATATAGGTCTGATGTGAATTTGTACTGTTGGTTTAGGAAACAAGCTTCGTAACAAGTGGGACAGAGTTATGGAATAGTGCAGTAAAAGATATTTCATCACATAAAACAGACTCCCATGTATTCCATTATTCCCGTTTTTTTAAGATTACGATTTCCTTTGGGTTTGGTACGGATGCAGTAAATTCTGGTTTCTGCTGACAAAGGGAATAGCTTTTACAGGTATTTATGAAAGTAAGAGTATTATGAAAGAGTATTAAAGGTGTGTTATCTCCTGTAATGTTAAAGTGCTTTTTAAAATTTTTGTAATGTCAGTTAATTTTTAGTTTTTAGTGGTTTGATTTAGTTTAGTTTTCTAGTTTAGATATTCTTTGTTAGTTTAGACAGACTTTGGTCTGGTTTGGCTGTAATGCAAGTTTTCTTGATACTGTGGTTTTTTTCCCTCTTATTCAGTTTAATTTTTGTTCTAATTTTAATTTTAACTGTTTTTGCTCCAAGGAGATGGATTTAGATGGGCTGTGTTCTCCTCATTAAGGGGTGGGGCATAACTGTATATTACGTGCATAGTTTATAAAGCTACTTTTTTAGACTGAAGTAAATGAGACATGTGGCCTGCGTTTTATAATTTTTTTTGATATGATGTTCTTTTCATTCTTGTTCGGATCCGATCCTTGGATCCAACTCGGCCACATGCACTAGACTTAGGCTCCAACGCCCGAGCTCCTTCCTTTATCCATAGTGCTCCATACCATCCCAAATAGCTCAAATCTCGTTTGCTGTCATTGTGGTTAGATGTGGGTTCCACTGTTGAGCTGTAAGTCATTGTTTTTTGAATCCGAAATTTTTGGATGGCCCTTCCATGTTCTTTTTCTCTTCCTTTTTACCTCCGTCTTAGTATTCGCTGGGTATTAATAGTTAGTGTGGTTAGGAGTCTGTATCTTTTATTCTTCTACTTTGGTAATGTCTGTCAGATACATTTCTGGGTATAATTTCCTTACCTTTTTAAGTAGTTATATCACACCATTGCTAGTATTACTTGTCATATTTCTTCGGGTGGTGTTTCTTCTGTGGCTACTCTGTTGTTAGTCGTTTTATTAAAAAAAAAAAAATTATTTGCCTTATAGGGTTGCCTGGATTTGAATTCCAGAAATTCTCTTCTTGTGGGCATAAGATTTGCAATTTGGATGCCCACAAGATATGCGTTTATTGTTTAGGATCTGATCACATTGATACAGCCTGTTTGCTATGCATTGCCTTTAATCCCAGAGCATTAGCCGACCGGCACAATAAGTTAATACTTACTGGTCTTTTGTTTTCTTCTTCTGGGGCTCAACCCCCACCCCACCAAGTCAACAAAGTCTGTTTCTTTGGAAACCAAAAAGAGGTCTCCACCGAATTCCCCTTGAGCTGTTGGAGAAGATCAGAAAAATCCCGGATCCGACTATTTCAGATCCTTAGCCCAGGACCTGCCTTTCGGATCCTACAGTATCAGCTCTGATAGTAATTTCTCCACTTCCTTCTTGTGTCATCATCAGATCCCAAGACTTCAGATCATAGATTTGGCTCTGCCCACACGAGCCATACTCTGGAGTACACCATTAAGCAGTATCTCTTGCCCTGCTAGGCTAAATATTCTAAACTCCAAAGAAACACTCCAGACCATCATCCACAGCATCTTCCAGGTATTCTAGGAGCTTGTCAGAGCCGGATGTGGATACGATGCAATGGAGATCCTGCCAGCTCCTTCCTGGATCCATGAGTGCACCAACTAAGTCCATTCTTTCTCCTTCTACGATTTGACCAGTTGTTTCAGAACCTCAGGATATGAGATCCCTGAGAGGTTCCACATTGGATCCAAGGAAAATTATCTTCCTTGACTCCGATGTCCCTGACCAGTTCTGTTCTGATACCCTCTGATCAGTGCAGGTCTCTGATCTGAGATGTGGATGCATTTCACTCTGTTACAGAGAGAGTTGACTAAGGAGTTATCGAATACTCTGTTGGAGTCGGTGTCTGCTGAAGATTTCAAAAAGACTTTCTCTCAACTGGCCACTCTACTGTTCATTTCAAATGCGTCATTGAGGCTGATCTCCTGTACTGTGGAAGGTACCTCACGAGCAACTGGTTCAGGTATACCCATAAGGAGACATGCCTGGATGCTATGTGATTTTGTGGAGCCCTTCAAGACATCCTTTATCAGTGCCCCCTTTGGTAGTTCCTTGTTCAGGTCATCAGTTAAGGACATGCTTACCCGTAGCAAACAAGAAGAAAAGCCTTGGGAATCAAGATTTCTACCCCTCTACAGACCTTGTCTAGAAACCATCAAAGTGGTAAGAAGATGTGGTTCCGAAAATCTCAGGGACCTTTCCAGGATTCATGTGGAGATCATTCCTCCAGAGGCAAAGGAGGACATTTTAATGGCAGACTATGCCCTGGAGGCAGAGGGAGCCCTGCAGAACCATGGTTTTAGAGATTCCTTTTCGATAGGCCCTATCAGCACTCTTGAAGTGCCACCCAACTGTCCAACTGTGGAGGCAGTTGTGGGTCCTTTTCTGTTTGCACCTGGATGGCCATCACAAAAGATTCGTGGGTGGTAAGAATCATGTCCAGAAGTTACTGTGTACCATTTTCCTTCTCCTCAAAAGAGGAAACTTCCCACTGTTCCACCCAATCAGAGAAAGGACGCAGCACAAGAAATACAAAAGCTGCTACAGGAAAGAGTCGACCAAGAGGTCCCACCTGACCAAATAGGATTTGAAACTTACTCATACTTTTTTAGTGCCAAAGAAAACAGGGGACCTAAAACCCATTTTGGATCTAAGGAAGTTGAACAGGTATATTAAAAAGGCGAAGCTCCATGTGGCCACAGTTCATTCCATCCTGCCTCTTCTGTACAAGGGCTTTCGGATGTGCTCTGTAGATCTCCAGGATGCATATTATTACATAAAAATAGACAGGCGATCCCGGAGATATCTCATCTTTCAGCCTGGAGCCTGTCTTTACCAATTCAGAGCACTGCCATTTGGACTCAACACAGCCCCCAGGGTGTTTACCAAAAGCGTGGCAGTTGTGGCAGCCCACTTGAAACCTAAAGGGGGTTCCAGGTGTTTCCATATCTGGATGATTGGCTCCTCACTGCCCCATCCAAGCATTGACTTTTACAAGCCAGGGACTACTTGCTCCAGGTTTTCAACACTTTATACATCTCTGTGAATCATGCCTAGTCAAAACTAGTCCCGGTACTGACCCTGGAATTCATAGGGGCCCTCTTGAACACTACAGCTCGGGCACTTTCCCTACTTCTCCATTGTATCACATCCTTGAGGCATCAGATACAGTCTAATGTCCTTCTATTCCTATGTTGCAGTATTCTTGGTGTGGTGATTTCCACCTCGGGCAACCCGTATGTTGGCTCCTATACAAAAGCTTCAGGTTGGCTGCTGTAGTTGCATGGGATGTCGCATGTAGGGCCATAAACCTGGAACCTTAAATGTGACGTCTGCACACACACAGACCTCAGAACTTTGCAGCTGCAGATGACAGTCACATTGTGTGCTTTGCTCCTTCACCACAAGACGTCTAAAAGCTAAGTACCACATTGGGTTTTTTCTTCTTTAACTTCTAGTTAAAGCTTGGTTTATTGTAGTAACCTTTAGCCGATGTCAGCTAAAAAGGGTAAATGCCAGTGCAGGTGCCAGATTCCACATAAAGACACGCACAACTGCTGCGTTTTTTGCCTAGGCCTTGAGCACGACCGTACCGCTTGTTCGATCTGCCAATCCTTTTTTCCTAAGACCCTACATAGCCATCTGGCTGCTCTCAACCTATATCTAGAAAATCAGCGGCTTAAAAAAATTAGCGCTATGGCTGGATCCCATTTTAGAAGCTAAGACTGAACCTCTGCAGAAGAAGGCCAAGATTCCTAGGCTGACTTCCACTGCCTCTCTGCTTTCGGACACCCTGCCAGCTGCCAATTTACGAGTTGATGGACGTTCGTCAGATCAGTCTATTTTGGCACCCTTCGAGTAAGCTGCTTCTCAGTTGACTAGCGCATCCATGGAGCTTACTCAGACATTGGCTACTGCCGAGGTCGAGGGGGAACCAGACACAGCCGGGCCTTGACCGGGATCCCACCTCCTGACACCGCTACCCTTAGCTGTACACCCGATTCCAGGCCTTCGCCTAAGGTTATTCCATTAAAAAAGAAACAGAAAAAACAAACATCTGGCTACATCCGCTGAAGGCCTACCTGATTGGCAGTCCTTCACCTGGTCTTTGATGCAGGCCATCATGGCCCTTAGGCCCACAGCCTCTTATTCATCTACCCTTCCTCTCCTCCGCTCTAGGCCTGCCCCTGTCTCCTCTCTTCCACCGCCAACTTCACAAGATAGGGAAGAAGAGCAAGAGGCTTACCATTCTTCAGATGAATCAATCTCATATGCCTCACAAATAGCCTCTCCTCAAGAATATTGCTTCCAGATGAAGAATCCATCGAAGGGGACTCCCCTACAGAGGATATCACCTTTAGAGAGACCATAACCAAAATGAAGGAATACTTCATATGGGACACCTCACAAATGTCATACTCAAAAAAGATATTTTGAATTGCTACAAGTGGAATCTCATTCCCCTTCTGCCATTCCTCCTGTCATACCTGCTTATTTAGATGCCTTTTTCTCTGCATCTAAGACCCCAGACTCTCATCCCCCTTCCCTCAAGATCGCTTCTACAAAGTGCCTGATGACCAGAAATTTACAGTCAAGCCACCCTGGCAGACCCTGCTGTAATTGCAGTATCACCAGATAAACAATCCAGACTGATTTGCCTCTATCCTATCTACAGACAAGGACAGTAAAACTATGGCTAGAATTGGAAAGAAGGTTTACATCTCTTCCATATTGGCCTTCAGAGCCATCAACTGTCAAACCCATATGACCAAATATGCTCTGGACCTGGTCTGTCAAGCCTCTACTCTGCTAGCTGCTGTTCCAGACAGCCCCCACTAAATTTGACATAGCATCTAAACTATCTCTGGCTGCCCAAGTAGCCAGACATTCCATTAGATGTAGTTATGATGCTGCAGAGGCCTCTGCATGGTCTGCAGCCTCTGCCTCTGTACTTGGAAGCTATTTATGGCTACATCTAAAACACTTACAGAGGACTTTGTCTAAAATCTTAGCTGCTCCTATAGACCATAACTTATTGTTTGGTAAACAGTCAGCAGACCTTTTCTAAAAATCTACAAGAAAAGAGTAAGGAATTGCAAGACATCAAGCATCTTCTGGTGTCTCCTATTCCTAAATATTATAGGAATTACTCTACTAAGACTACATTTGTCAGAAGAAACCCCTCTGCTGGACCTCCCTCTTCCAAACACAAAATAGGGGCCAGAAGACCAATCCCTTCCATGCCAGCTGTCTCACAGCCCCCCACTAGACAGCCCTTTCAAGACAGAGTAGGACCCAACAATGTGTGACTGTCTTGCTTACCTTCTCCCACTGCCTCCCCTTTTGGAAAACCTTCACTACAGACAAATGGGTTCTGGCTATAGTACAAAAAGGATACTTCCTTTCTTGGAGAGAGAGGCCCCCCTTAAGGGGCATACCCTTCCCCCCAATAAATTAGACACCCCTCTTCCCATAGATTTTACAAGACCTTCTGAACCTGGGAACAGTAGAACCTGTCCCTCCAGGGCAGGAATGAAAAGGCTTCTACTCAAGACTGTTTCTAGTCCCCAAAAAAGATGGACCATGGAGGCCCAGTCTAGACCTCTCCTTTCTAAACCTATTTGTAAAGGTTCCCACCTTCAGAATGTTGTCCCTTCAAACTTTACTCCCTCTTATACCAGCCCAGGCCTTCATGGCCACTCTTGACCTGAAAGAAACCTATCTGCACATCTCATACAACCTTCCCACAGGAAATTCTTACGTTTTTCTGGACCCTCCTCTCACTTTCAATTTACAGCATTGCCCTTTGATTTGTCCACTGCTCCGAAAGTGTTCACAAAATGCCTGGCACCTTCCATAGCCTATTGCAGAACACAAGGGATTCAGATTTACCCTTACCTGGATGACATACTTATTCTAGCAGAATGCAAGGAAACCCTGCAAATCCATTTACACTTCACCATTTGCCTGCTTCAAAGAGTGGAGTTAACCCTCAACTTCCCAAAATCTTCCTTGACCCCAGAGCAAGACAGAACATTTCTGGGTTGCAGGATCAGGACAGGCATCATGAAAGCCTTTCTTCCCCAGGACAAAGTCAGCTCCTTGTCTTTTCACTTCAAAACCCTTATGTATGTCCAACAGATGACTGTGAGGCACTTTCTACGAATCTTGGGTCTAATGGCAGCCACCATTTCCATGGTACCACTAGGCAGAATGCACATCCGAAAGCTGCAGTGGTATCTGAAAAGTGTATGGTCACAACATCAGCATCCTGTAGAGCAAGAAATTACCCTCTTGCCCTGCCTACAGTCAGAAACTAAAATGGTGGATTCAGCAAATTCAACTGAACCCGAGCCTTCCACTGCAGTTACCCACCCCAAACCAGTTCATGCATACAGATGCATCAGACCTAGGATGGGGAGCTACAATGTCTGACAGAGTGGCACCCTTCCATAAAGAGCAAACATATCAACGTGAGGGAAATGAGAGCAGTCCTTCTGGCATTGAAAGCCTTCCTTCCCTTTTACAACCAGGTGTTCTCCTAATAGTAACAGACAACACCACAGTTGTGGTACCTCAGCAAGCGGGGGGACAAGGCTATCCGCCTCTGCAGACTAACCTTACTAATCTGTGACCTAGCCTCACAGCGCAATTTGTCCCTGAAGGCATCCTATATCCCCTCGCAGGACAACAAATAAGCAGACCTTCTCAGCAGGACATCTTCTCCAAATCATGAATGGATGCTGGACAGGAATGTCTTTCTAGACATTGTCCACTGGTGGGGCACACCTCAAGTAGATTTGCTTGCCTCCCCCCAGAACAGACAACTTACAGACTATCTGCTCCAAGACCCACTCTCCACTAGCATGGAGAATAGACACATTCAGCATTTCATGCAAGGGGAGGTTTCTGTATGCCTTTCCACCCTTCCCATTAATTCAAAAAGTTCTCCTGAGAATCAGCGGACAAACCAAAAGTCTTGCTGGTGACCCCCTACTGGCCAAGGCAGCACTAGTTCCCCCTACTTCTCAGTCTAGCCAAGGGCAATCACCACAAGTTACTCCACAAGGTGGACCTTCTGACACAACAAAAGGGAACCCTCATTCACCCACACTTGCAGATGCTGGCACTGACACTGTGGGTGATAAATGTTTAATTCCCATTAGGCATCACTAATCCGAGGACATGCTTTCAGTCCTGAGGGAGGCCAGGAAACTTACTACAAGGAAATCTTACTTAGCTAAATGGGAGAGATTTTCCAAATGCTGTCTGGGCAAGGGCAGTGATCTATGCATCACAGATCCACCCTTAGTTCTTGCCTATGTTTGTCAAGTAGTTACGAGGGGACTTTTATGCTCTTTAGTGAAAGTCCACCTTTCAGCAATTTCAGCATGCCTGCCGCTAGACTCTCCCCTACTAGCCAGGCTTGATGTTAAGCTATTCTTAAAGGTGGTCTTGCACATCAGACCACCAAGAAAACTCATCTCACCACCCTGGGATCTGAAATTCATCCTTGAAAAACTCACACAGTTCCCATTTGAACCTGCTACTAAGGCTACTCTGCAGATGTGCATATGGAAGACAGTACTGCTAGTGGCTATAACCTCAACCAGGAGGGTGTCAATTACAGGGCCTAATGGCCTGCCCTCCATACATTACCTTCCACAAGGACAGGGTAACACTACAAAAGACATGGAGGAGCTCTTCGATCTTGTAGCCCAGGCAGGTATGACCCTAGCCCTGAGTAGCATCCTGCCTTCACCCAGAATGATACCACAGTACAAGAACAAAATGATTGACTTCAACAATTGGCTAAGCTTCTGGTGTCATTCTGAGGAGATCCAGTATCTGTCTGCCTAGGATGACGTGATCGACAGACCACTATGCTTCGCCAGAGATGGCCGGCACCTGTCGCACTTGGGATTACGGATACTGGCTAAGGCTCTTGCCACCCCTGGGATTACGGATACTGGCTAAGGCTCTTGCCACCCCTATAGTGCCTTTTTAGGCAAGGTTCAAATGACAAATTCACCACAGTTAACAGGTACAAGCAAGCAAAATCTGAGGGTAATGCCACTCAGTGCTAGAAGTCTAAACCTCAAAATGCATTCACTCAAGGCACTCCTTAAAATGGAGAACATCAACATCTGTGCAGTGACAGAGACCTGGTTCAAGGCTCCAGAGAGTACCCCTGCATTACCAAGCTGTAATTCATTACCACACCTTTCAGCCACCTAACCTGGACCGAAACACTAAAGGTGGAGGTGTGTCCATATTCATTAAGGATATCCACACCTCCAGGCTAGTTGCTCAGCATAATGCATCCGAGATTATCCAATTGCAACTAACTCTGGGCAAGACCGCAATCCAAATTGTAACACCCTAATAATGGGCGATTTCAACTACCCCACCATTAACTAGGAAAACTACTCTTGTACCAAATCTTTTGTGCAACGTTTTCTGAAATTCATGAATTCCAACACGTTGGGTCAGCTTATCCACACCCCCACCAGGGGCAGCAATATCCTAGACCTGGTCAGTACCAACATGGGCGACCGGTGTTCCACACCAGAGATCAATTCCTCGTTGGTCAGATCCGACCACAAGCTAATCAGCCTAGACATCCCGCCCCAATCCCCCATTAGGGAAACCATGGTAAAAAATTTCTCCAGCGCCAACTTCACGCTTCTTAAGACAGAAGTGGGAAACTTCACAACACCCATGCAGACTGACAGTAGAGGTACAACGGCTGAATCCTACACAAATGCACTTTATAAGCACTTAAATGAGTGATGCATGGATCGTGCTATCCCTAACAGAACCAAGATGCTATCCTCCAAAAAAAGGAAGCCAGTCTGGTGGTCCTCTGCCATAAACAAACTCTACAACAGAAGAAAGAAACTGTTGCAAAAAAGAGTAAAATCCCATGACTGGAAGAACTTCCTGGTCAGCCTCAGTAAGAAGCTGAGATCCCTCATAAAATCCTCCAAAGCTAGTTATGAAAACAAAATCGCCACTGATTCTAAAGTCAACCACAAAGCATTCTATAGCTATGTCAAGAATCTCAATGGCAACACTCAGATCTTCTCTGAGTTACAGCACAATGGCACTAAATATACAGAACCAACTGATATAGCCAACATCCTGGCAGATAAGTTCAGTGCTATCTTTACCCCCCCACCCCCACCCCCTACAGGGCCTATGTCTATACCAGAAGAATGCAAAGTGCAAAGTTCCTGTAATCACGGCTGCAGAGGTAAAAAAAAAACTCTCCAAAGCCAAGAACACATCATCCATGGGACCTGACAACATTCCAGGCTGCATTCTACATGAGCTACAGAGTGAACTGGCACCCCACCTAAACACCATCTTCAGTCATAGCCTCACCTCAGGCTTTGTGCCCACTGAATGGCACACAGCGACGGTTATTCCATTCCACAAAGGGGGAACCACCACAGACCCTGGGAACTACCACCTTATTAGCCTAACGAGCCTGGTCTGCAAGGCCATGGAACGTATCATCATGGAACTTGTAAACACAGACATTGGTAATTTCCAAACTCTGGACCCCACCCAGTTCAGGTTTGTAAAAGGCAGATCATGTCTCCTAAACCTGATTGACGTATTTGAAGCAGTCACCAAAGCCGTAGACGAGGGTAAGGTGGTTCACACAGCCTGTCTAGATCTCGCCAAGCTTTTGTCACCATCCGCCACTCCGGAATTATAGATAAACTCACTAAACTAGGTATACATCCTTATGTCACAAGATGGGTTGCCAACTGGCTCACTGACAGAACCCACACTGTGAAAGTAGCAGACTCCAAATTCGACTTCACTCTTGTTTGGTATCTACTTTTCTGAAGTACAGGCTAACACAGAAGGTCTTTGGCTAACTAAGTTCGCAGATGACTGCAAACTAGGAGCCATCATTGAAACTCCTAACAATGTGGACATCCTACAAAAGGGCCTCACTGAAACAGATGCCTGGTTTCAAAGCCATGGCCTCAAGCTCAATGCCAAAAAGTGCATTGTCATCCCCTTTGGTAAAAACTCAGTATCCATGAGCTTACCACATAGGTAGTCTACTTAACACCAAAAGTGTGATAAGAGACCTTGGGACCCAGGTGGACAGTAGTCTCTCCGTTGATAATCACATTTCCACAGTAGTCAGGAAATCCTTGTACATGACACACCTCATCACAAAAGGTTTCTCATTCAGGAAAAAAAGAGTTCATTGCTCCCCTCTACTCGTCACTCATTGGACCCATTCTAGAGTACAACGTCCCTTTTGGTATGTACCTCACAAGACATCTACAACAACTGGAAAGGCCGCAGAAATACCTCACAAAGAGGAATACTGGCCTCAAACAGATGCCGTACGCAGACCATCTCAAAAAACTCCAACTTTACTCCGTCGCATATCGACTACTCAGAGGCGATCTCTGCCTAACATACAAAGCTATGTCAAACCCAGAGCTGTTGGACATGCTCCACGTAAAGAAATCCCAATCCCTCTGAGATACATGCTCTAGGGACCTAAACCCTGTCACCACAACAAACAGAACATGCTGGAAGGATAGATTCCTGTTCCACAGACTTTCCATACTCTGGAACAAACTACCTATCTATATCAAACAAAGCTCCTCATTAGCACTCTTCAAGAAAAATCTTGATGATTGGATGGGAAATAGGAAATTCACCCCGGGATCACCTCTGTGGCTGTGCTCAACAGTCCATCAAAAAAGCTAGCAAGTAAGACTAGTGCACGGCATAACCAACCATGATAAAACAAAATAAAGAGCCAGCACTCAGAGGCAACCAATATGTTTTATTCCTTCCCTTCCTTCAGACCGGTTTCAGCATCAAACCTTCTTCAGTGATGTTACATTCATAATTCAGGAATACTATTTACACATGTACATATATATATATATATATATATATATATATATATATATATCCTCAATTATGACATCACTTCCCCCATTTAACTAATTAAACATCCAAATACATATAAAGCATTTAAACAAACTAAACAATATTCTTATGATTTCAGATGAAATATATGTATGGCTAACCATATATTAGTGAACTATTGCTGCATATAAGGTCAGTAATGTATGTACATAATTAACAAAACCTCATAATTTATCATTGAGTCCTGGATGAAATAGACCGCCCAACTTAATGATCCATTTTCTTTTCTTTTGAGTCACTGTAGTATGCCAACCCTGTTTGTTTGATCTTTTTCCCTTGACCTGATCTATAATGAATCCAAAAGTGGCAGTTTTATGTGACTGACAATGTCTGTGTAATGCATTAGTCAATTTATTGTGACATAAGTCACACAGATGTTCCGAAATACAACACCTTAATTCCCTGGAATTCTGCCACACATAAAAGGCAGAACATTGGCAAATAGCCAAATATGCTACCCAGTCAGAACTACAATTTCCGAAAAATTGAATTTCAAAAATTTGACCAGTATTTTTACTACTAAAGGATGTGGTTTTAAACATGTGTTTGCACAAACTGCAATGTCCACAAGGATGTGAGCCAACAAGCCTGTCCCCCATGAGAGGAAGCTGATACTGAGTTACATAATCATGAAAGGTCCTTTTGTAATGGGCAAAATAAGAAGAAAGCGTTCTGCCCCTCCTAAGGGAAAACTGACTCGGCTCAGCAGAGGCACAGGAAAATAATTTTCTTGGGTGGCGAAAGCCAGGGTACCTTTTTGGCTGGTCTTGTATAGGCCCTAAGGCCGATAGCCTAGTACCTACCTATGAATAAACCAACCCTTCCTTTATTCCTAAAGTGGTCAGTGATCTGTCTTCAAACCAATCTGTTCATCTGCCTACCTTCTTCCCCTCTCCCAACAATAAAAGTGAGAAAATACTCCACTCCCCGGATGTACACAGACAGCTAAGGCTTTACCTGGACAAAACCAAATCCATAAGAAAATCCAATCAGCTTTTTGTTTCCTTCCACCCCAGGGCCCTGGACAAGGCAGTCTCCAAACAAACCATCGCATGCTGGATTAGAAAAACTATTTACCTATGTTACACCATGGCAAAAAACTCCCACAGGGAGTAAAGGCTCACTCTACCAGGGCAGTGGCAGCCTCCAAAGCCTTCTTAAAAGGCTTGGACACTGCATCCATCCTGGAAGCAGCCACATGGTCCACCATTCACACTTTCACCAAACACTACAAGCTAGGCAATGTCTCCAGAGCACGTGCAGGTTTTGCCAGAGCAATTCTGCAGGGCTTTGTGGAATCTGCTACTTCTACCTCCTCCTTTCCTTCCATCTAAGCTGTGGTACTCTCCCACACCAAGAATACTGCAACATAGGAATAGAAGGACATAGAATAGTTGTGTAAAATCTTACCATAACCACAGATGTCCTTCTCTTCCATGTTGCAGTATTCCGTCCCACCCACTTAAGCCCCCTTTTCTATTCTCTCTTTCATTATTAACCTGTCTTATGTCTCCTGGTGGTTATACCATACCCATTGACCAATTTAACCACCAAATGGCTCTTTGATCCTATGGGTGACATCACTTGCTACTTTATTTAGACCTGTACTGCTGGGCTTTCAAGTTCTGAAGTCTGCGTGCATATGTCACATTTAAGGCCCACGCTTATGGCCCTACGTGTGAAGTCCCACATAACTACAGCAGCCAAGCTGAAGCTTTTGTATAGGAGCCAACGTATGGGTCACCTGAGGCGGGAAATCCCACACCAAGAATACTGCAACATGGAAGAGAAGGGCATCTATGGTTATGGTAAGATTTTGCACAACTATGCTTTCTTTTATTATTTATTAAATATATTTAAACCTTTCATTGGGTTGATGTGTGTGTAGATATTTTAAGTTTTGAGAGTGCTTGCATCTTTATTTGGTGACACTGTGTGGGACACTCCTAACAGCCTTGCTCTTGGTCAAACTACCATTTGTGTTAATATTATTATTACACAGTAAGATTGGACACCCCCTTGTTAAGGGCCTTAAGGTAGCTGGGAGGAGTGACTGGTGCCAGTAAAAACTACCTTATAGTCTGGACAGAAGGAGGCATAGCTTGTAAACCTTTGCCAGCCTTTCCCAGGTGTGTGTGTGTGTGTGTGTGTGTGTGTGTGTGTGTGTGTGTGTGTGTGTAAATCAAACCTCAAAGAGTGTGTGTGTGTGTCAGCTATGTGGGCAGGGACAAGAAGCAGTTATGGGACAGAGAGGGTGCTGGAGGTCTTGGGTTGGTCACTCAGCTGAGATCTCAACTCTGTAACTGTGCCAGTGGGGAGTCTTATTGGGGATCTGGAGAAAGACTGTGAAGCCAGACCTGGACTGACTGACTGGTCTCTGTGTACTCTTAAGGGAAATTGCACTTGATACAGAGTGCTGCTTTTGGAAATAATGAGTTTGTACTTGTCACCTCCTGGTGGGACGTCCTCCATTTGTGCCAGTGGAGAGGATTGAAGCTCCTTGATTATTGATCTAATGGAGTGTCATCACAAGCATATTACAATTGTGCAAGTAAAACTTAATAGTTGATGTTTGAATGATCACTGTTACATTAGCTAGTCCCCCCTCAGTTCCTCCATCCCCCCTTTATTTTTTGTATAATTTTTGTCACAGCATGGACCTGTATCCTTGCTTTTCCTGGCACTGGTCTTTCAGGCTTGGTGCACAGACATGACAACTAGTTTGTGCACATGGGATGTGTCCTGAAACTTTGCAAGCTTGCCAGCTGTTGTATCATTGGCAGGATATAGTCCGTATTACTTAAACTACTGCAGCAGTAATCTTTCTAGCATCTACTGTTATGATAAGTTTACTTATTCACCTGTATGTCTGGTGTTGTCTTTAACATCCAGTCTCAATCTGTGGGTTATCAGATCAGACTCTGATCTGACAGTGGCCATCTTAAAGTCTTCAATCCAAGAGCTCCACCTCCTCAACGCCCAATACCCTGTTGGAGTACTCTCTCCCCAGATCTCATTTGCCACCATTATGTGTGGATTGTGGTCTACAGAGCACCATGTAACTTTATTCTTTTTTATATAGCTGTTAGGCATTTTGTTGTGGTTTTTCCTATACCCTTGTTTGTCTGGTAGGTTATATATAAGTTAGAGGGTTAGGTGTTGCTTGGTTTCCTCCTTGCTTAGGTGATGATTTCCTTCAAGGATGCATCTGCAGTCCTTACAAATGGGTTGTCCTGTCGTCAGGCAGCCCTTCGGTCGGCCGGATTCCAAAGTCTGGGTCTGGCCTCGGCTGGTGTCGCACTCACCCGACGTCATCTCTGCTGGTCTTCTGGTATAAAGGCATCAGCCGACGCCATTTTCCTCAGTCTTTCTTGCCGCGTGGCGCCCGAAGCAGAAGCTGTTCGCAAGTGCCGGTCGGGCAGATCCAGAGATTACTACTACCGAATACTACTTCGAAGACTTCTAAAAAGCTAAGTACCCCGTTGGGGACTCTTTCTTGCCTCAGCCGATGTCAGAAAAAGTAAATAACTGTTTAACTTGTGGGAAACAAATACCTCATAAAGATTTCCACTCTTACTGTTTACCTTGTTTAGGCCCAGACCACGACGTAGCAGCTTGTTTAGCCTGTGCTTCCTTCAACCGACGAACGCTTAGGCGTCTGAGTTTGCTGAACAGTTTTTCGGCTCAGATTTTGCGTACATTATGCCGTCGGATCCTCCGACTACACAAATTCTTAAGAAACGCAAAGAAAAGGACCGACACTCGCGGTCCGCGGTTTCGGCCGAAACCACGGTTAAGCAAACCACGAGTGTCTCGGTTTCGGCCGAAGCCGAGCAAACGGTTCAATCCTCAGCCGAATCCATGACTACTACCGAGGCCCCTTCTACCCTAGTTGAATCGGCCTCTGAAGTTTTGCCTACTAATGTGGTTTCTCAAGAATTATCGGATACCATCCCTTTGGATGTCTCTACCCCAGCACGTGGTGCTGCTAGGCCTCCTGCAGCCATGTCTATAAAGGCCTTTGCCAGGGCTAAAGCAGCCAAATCTGCTAAGTCTGTGCCTGTTAAGCCCCCCTCTCACAGGCCCAGTTCCAGTTCCCAAATGCTTACTCTGGCAGAGGATCTCATCTCTTTAATAAGGGGATCCCAATCTCACCCAGACAGGGCCTCTCAACCTCCAGAAAAGAGACCTAGAGCAGAGCACCCTGAGACAGTGTCCTCAGATGACTCTTCTGATGATACAGACAATACAGACCATCCAGAGGCTCCTTTTTCTACATATGAAGATTCCGATGCTGAAGAATCTATTCCTTCTGCCTCTCCACCAGAGGAATTTTCCATTGGGGAAACCTTACATGCCATGAGAGAGCAATTCCAATGGCAAGGACAAGATTTCTCAGATTCAAGAAAAAGGCTTAGGACCTTTTTACACTTACCGCAACATAGACCCTTAGCTATACCTCCAGTTCTTCCTGTTGTGGATGATGCATTTAATGATGTTTGCACTGCTCCAGATACTTTACCTCCAGCCCCTACTAAACCCGATAGGTTTTACAGGGTACCGGACACTCATCACCACCTATACAAGGCTCCTCTTGCAGATCCTGAGACTATTTCCCAGGGACCTAAGGCAGTAGCTTCGACCTCAGCGAAAACCCTCTCCCTTCTGAAAGGGAATCCAGGTCCTTAGAGAGATGGGGTAAAAAAGTATACACCTCTGCTACTCTCTCAGCTAGAGCTTTGAACTGTCAGTTTCATATGATCCAATACCAAGAGTTTATGCTTGATCAGTTAACTAAGAAACTGTCTTCTGATGATTCCTTAGATAAGAAATATGTTCTAGAAATGGTCAATAACATTCAGCAGGTTAGTAACCATTCTTTAAAATGTGGCTATGATGCACTGGAGGCTTCATTTAGATCAGCCATGACTGGCACAGTTATAAGAAGGCATGCATGGTTGAAAGAACAGGTCTTACCGGATCATGTTAAAGCAAAGCTATTAGATGCTCCTATGGATAAGGTCAGTCTATTTGGTTCTCCTGCCCAACAAGTAATGAAGAAAATGGAAGAGAAGGCAAAATCTGTACAAACAGTTAAAGATTTCTTACAGGTTCAGCCCCCAAGGTTTAGCAGGAACTGGCCTTCCAAAAATTGGTCCTTTCCAGACTCCTCTAAATCTCAGAGAGGCAGGAATAGGCGTTCCAGAGGCAGAAATCAATCCAGAGGAGGTGCCTACAGGGGACGCCAGTGGCAAGGCAATAACCAACGAGGCACAGATTCAACCACTGCCACTGCAACACAATCACAGTGACTTGACTCTGACACCGCCTACCAGGGAACAAATAGCAGCACCCTTAGGCGGAAAGTTAGCCTTATTTTCAAAAAACTGACACTATATCACAAGAGACAAGTGGATTTTGCAAATTATAGATCAAGGCTACAGGTTTCATTTCCACACCTTACCAGTAAAAAGAGGAATGCCAAACCTACCACCAAATCAAAAGACAGAAGCTCTAAAACAAATAACTCAATTAACAAAAATGAGAGCTGTAGAAAGGGTACCACCTACAGAACAGGGCAAGGGATTCTACTCCAGACTCTTCCTAGTACCAAGAAAAGAGAAAAGTTGGAGGCCTATACTCGACCTGTCCGCTTTAAACACATTCATCATTGTTCCAAAATTCAAAATGCTGACCCTACAGCAACTTCTTCCCATGCTGGGCAAGGAGTGTTGGCTGGTAACTCTAGATCTCAAGGAGGCATACCTGCACGTCCCCATACGACCAAATTGCAGAAGATACCTCAGATTTCTTGCAGGATCAGAGCATTATCAATTCTCAGCATTGCCCTTTGGCTTATCTACTGCGCCCAGAGTGTTCACGAAATGCCTGGCATCAGTAATCGCTCATTGCAGGCTTCAGGGAATCCAAATTTATCCATACCTGGACGACTGCCTGATACAAGCGGACAACCAAAGCAAGCTGACACAAGACTTACAAAGGGTCATTTGCTTACTACAAGCCCTGGGATACACAGTCAATTTAAAAAAGTCAAGACTGATACCATCCCAAACAAGAACATTCTTGGGTGCAAAATTGGACACAGTAAAACAGATGGCATTCCTGACTGCAGAAAAACAAGAACAACTTCCTCTTTACTTCTTGGCATTAACAAAGCAGGACAAACTAACAACAAGGAAAGTACTGCAGGCCTTGTGCTTCATTGCCTCCTGCATAATCCTGGTCCCCCATGCCAGACTGCATATGAGAAAGCTACAGTGGTACCTAAAGAATTTATGGTCTCAACACAGGCACAGCTTAGAAACCGAAATACCACTAATCCCATGCCTGAAACAAGACTTCCTATGGTGGGCTCAGGCATGCCAGTCAAATCCAGGTTTGTCCTTCCACAACATTCAAACAAGCCAAACCATCACAACGGACGCCTCATACCTCGGTTGGGGGGCCCACATGCTGGACCACTGCATTCAAGGCTTATGGACTCCAGATCAGCTGCACCTGCACATAAATCAAAAAGAAATGCTGGCAGTAAAACTAGCAATCCAGAATTTCAGACCATTCCTCAAAGAAGGCCAATTGATGATAAGGACAGACAACACCACAGTCATGTGGTACATCAACAAGCAGGGAGGCATTCATTCATACCCCCTATGCCGAATGGCTCTGGACCTATGGAATATGGCTCTGAGCTACAACATTCAGTTACAGGCAATATTTGTACCAGGAAAAGAAAACATCCTAGCAGACATGTTAAGCAGAACTACCTTGGATGCTCACGAATGGATGCTACACCCGGACATCTTCAAGACCATCACAAAGAAATGGGGGATACCACAAATAGACCTATTCGCATCCCCACTCAATCACCAGCTCAAGAAATTCTGCACAAGGATATACCACCCACTTGCTTGGAAGGTGGACTCTCTATCCTTCAGTTGGAAAGGCCTGACAGCATATGCATTTCCACCTCTTCCTTTGATGCACAAGGTACTACTGAAAATCAAAGAGGAACGTCCAAGGATAATTCTGATAGCTCCAAATTGGCCAAGGCAACATTGGTATCCATTACTGAGGACCATGTCTCGGGGGGAAACGTGGACACTACCCCTGATTCCTTTGCTGTTAACTCAGAGCAACTACAACATCTTGCATCCCAACCTGAAAACTCTGCAACTAACTGCCTGGAACATTGCATAAGAGCAACTAACCCAGATTTATCTCAAAGGGTTAAAGACATTATCCTTGAGGCCCGCAGACCTTCAACAAGAAGGAACTATGCAGGAAAATGGAAAAGGTTTGTCATTTGGAGTACTGAAAGAGGGAAAGATGTGTCAAAGGTAGATATTGCCAACATCCTGGAGTATTTGGCAGAGCTTCTCCATACAGGCCTGTCCTACTCCTCCATCAAGATACATGCATCAGCTATTTCTGCAGAATACAGCTTCAATCCCCCTGTTTTCTCACATCCTCTACTCAGACAGTTCCTGAGAGGAATTAAGAATGTAAAACCTCCTAGGAAACCACCATTACCAGCATGGGACTTTGAACTTTGTGCTAGAAAAATTGACACTCCCTCCATTCGAACCAGCAGCAACAGCAGATATTCAACACCTATCCTGGAAAACTGCTTTCCTACTGGCAATTACTTCAGCAAGAAGGGTTTCAGAACTACAGGCTTTAATGGCAGTACAACCCTTCCTAATCTTCCATCAAGATAGAGTATCCATGAGAACTAATCCTACATTCATGCCTAAGGTGATATCCAGAGTGTCTCTAAACCAGGCAATCCACCTACCTACCTTCTTTCCCAATCCACAGAACAGGGGGGAAAGACTCCTGCATACCTTGGATGTACATAGACAGTTGCGCTACTACCTGGACAGAACCAAGGGCAATAGAAAAACAGACCAGCTTTTAGTAGCCTATGCAACAGGAAGGGAAGGAAAAGCAATTTCCAAACAAACAATCTCCAAGTGGATAGGAAATTGCATAAGATTCTGTTACTCCTACCATGGAAAGCAAATTCCACAGAACATAAGGCCTCATTCTACAAGGGCTACTGCCACTACCACAGCTTTCTTACGAGGAGTGGCTACCAAGGACATTATTGAGGCTGCTACTTGGACCTCCGTGCATACATTTGCCAAGCATTATAACTTACCTCTATACTCTAGATCCCGAGCAGGGTTTGCCACTGCTGTTTTGCAAGGGATCCTAACTACACCATAATTCTTCTACCTCCTCCCCTAGTTTGGCTATGGTATGCTACCCATTTGTAAGGACTGCAGATGCATCCTTGAAGGACATAGTACAGTTTTGTACCTACCATAAATGTAGATGTCCGAACAGGATAGCATCTGCAGTCAGGATTACCCACCCTCCTTCCCCTCTGTGGTACTCCTAGGGTAATTGCCCTCCTTATAGCTAGCTAGGGGGGGGATATCTTATGGTGTATTTGTTTGTATATATGTATATACATGCTTATTTTTTGTGTTTGCCTTCTACTTTTTTGGAAACATTGGCATTTACCCAAAATTTAGTTTTCCAAGAGGGCGACTGGCATCTGGGGCAAGAAACACTGAGGAAAATGGCGTCGGCTGATGCCTTTATACCCGAAGACCAGCAGAGATGACGTCGGGTGAGTGCGACACCAGCCGAGGCCAGACCCAGACTTTGGAATCCGGCCGACCGAAGGGCTGCCTGACGACAGGACAACCCATTTGTAAGGACTGCAGATGCTATCTTGTTCGGACATTTACATTTATGGTAGGTACAAAACTGTACTTTCTTCGTGTTTCACTGTTGCAGTCATTACATTTGGGTTATCTGCCTGCAGGTAGCCCTCAGCCAGCCTGAATATCCAAGTCTTGGATTCCTGTGTCGGATGCTGCTGCTTCTTCCATGACATCAGGTCGTCGGGTATAAAACATGCAGCCGACACCATTACATCAGTCTTTATTGCCGGGCGGTGCCCGAAGCAGAAGCAGTTCGCAAGTGCCGGTCAGCCGACTCCTGAATTTTTGTTTTCGAGTTTCAGAACCAAAGTCTTCGAAAAAAGCTAAGTACCCCATTGGGGATCTTTTTTCTTGCTCTTGACCGATGTCAGTAAAAGTTAACAATTGTCTTACCAGTGGAAAGCAAATGCCTCATAAAGATTTTCATTCGTACTGCATTTCTTGCTTAGGCCCAGACCACAACATCCCTCACTGTCTGTTTTGTGCCTTATTCAACCCCTGAACTATTCGTCGTCGGTCTATTTTCACAGCAAATTATTTTGGTACTCAGTCTAACTATCCCGAAATGGCTTCAGTAAGCCATCCAACTACAGATATTCCAAAAAAAGTAAGGATAAAGACAGAGACCGCATAGGTTCAAAACTGCTGACGATGCTTCCGTTAAGCTAGTCGCAGCCCCTGATACCCGCTACTTCAGATTCGCAGGCCTCTACTGAGAGCCAATCGGAGTCTGGTATGCCGCGAGATGCTTCTTCGACTATGGAACCTCTGGATGTCTCTACCTTGGATGGGTCCGGAGACGCTGTGCAGGCACCGGCTTCTGAGGGTGTATTCAGGCCTACAGATTTGCATGTTAAACTGACGCCATCTTCTTCATCAAGGCCTAAAACTCCACCCATGCCTAGAAAACCGATGTCCAGACTGCATGGTCAGGCCCATATGCCTAAAAAACAAATGCTTAGAATGGCTGAAGACCTTATTACTTTAATTAGAGGAAGCCAGCCTTCCCCCTCTAAGAGACATAGAACTGATTTTCCTTCTGATTTTTCTGATCAGGATTCTGAAATTTCTGTTTCTTCTGATGACTAGGATTTGCCCTTATCTCCCTATAAGGATTCTGATGCAGAGGATTCCATTCCCTCTGCTTCCCCTCCAGAAGATTTTTCTCCTGGTGAAACCTTACACACTCTTGGGAAGCATTTCCGCTGGGAAAGCCAGGATTACTCTGACTCCAAAAAGAGGCTTAGGGAATTCTTACTCCTCCCTCAACACAGGCCATTAGCTATCCCTCCTTTTCTGGACATTATAGATGATGCCTTCTTGGAGTCTAGCCTGGCCCCAGACACTTTACCTCCAGCTCCCAGAAAACCTGACGGGTATTAGAGTACCTGACTCTCACAAGTTCCTCTTCAAGAATCCTACTGTGGATCCAGAGACCATTTCTCAAGGACCAAAGGGCATTAAGGCTACTGCTGCCAAAAACCCTACCCTTCTGATAGAGATTCCAGGGCCTTGGACAGATGGGGTAAGAAGGTATACACTTCTGCTACTTGGGCCATTAGGGCCTTAAATTGCCAGTTTCATATGTTAAAGTATCAGCAGCATATTTTGGGACTACTTAAACAGAAAATGATGTTGATTCCTGACTGTACTGGACATAAAGAATTACAGGATTTAATGCATTCTGTTGAACAAGTTGGTAAACATATTTTGCAATGTGGTTTTGTCTCTTTAGAAGTGTCTTGCAGGGCTGCTGCCACTGGGTCTGTACTTAGAAGGCATGCTTGGCTTAAGGAGTAAAACTTGCTAGATCATGTTAAAGCTAAATTACTGGATGCTCCCTTAAACCAAGACCGCCTGTTTGGTAACAAAGCAGAAGTCGTCCTTAAAAAGATGGAAGAAAAAGCTTAATCTATGCAAACTGTTAAAGATTTCCTGCAAGTACAGCCTCCCAGATTTAGTAAGCATTGGCCTTCTAAGAATTGGTCCTTTCCAGTCTCTTCCAGGCCTTCTCAGTCCAAACCCAGGAACAGCAGACCACCTAGGTTACAGTCTCAGGCTACACACAGGCCTAAGCATTGGGGGGCTCTCACTTCCAAAGCTGGAAGTAGTAAGACACCCTCCTATGGAAAAATGTCACAGTGACTTAAACTTAACCCTTCCAAGCCCTGCACAGCTGCCTTCGCACTTAGGAGGAATGCTCACCCTGCATGCAAAAAATTGGGAACTCATTACCCAGGACAAATGGGTTTTAAATATAGTTTTCCATGGATACAGATTCCACTTCCACACCTTACCAACCCCAGACCTTCCCCCAAATCAGTGGGCAACAGCAGGTTCTCTGTCTTCTAAGTATCAGGGCTATTCAACCAGTCCCAGGAGTAGAAAGGTGACAAGGTTTTTACTCAAGACTTTTCCTGGTACCCAGAAAAGACCGCTCCTGGCATCCTGTCCTGGACCTCTCTAGTCTAAATACCTTTTTGGTAATCCCAAAATTCAAAATGCTAACTCTTTAACAGCTGCTCCCTATGCTGGTCAAAGATGCCTGGTTGGCAACCTTAGACATAAAGGAGGCTTACCTGCACATTCCAGTAAGGGAATCTTGCAGGAAATGCCTACGCTTCAGAGCAGGCTCCATGCACTATCAGTTCTCTGCATTTCCCTTTGGCTTATCTACTGCGCCCAGGCTATTCACAAAGTGTCTAGCTCCAGCCATTGCATTTTGCAGGCTGAGAAATTTTCAGATATACCCATACCTGGACGATTGATTCAAGCAGAAAGCCAGGACATGCTATTAAAACATCTGGCATTTGTAAAGAAACTTCTAACCTCACTGGGGTACACCAGAAACGAAAAGAAATCTCACCTAGTACCCTGCCAACAGATTGTATTCCTGGGAGCAAGTATGAACACAACTTCCCAGATGGCTTTCCTCATGCCAGAGAAACAAGATTTGACAGCCTACTTCAAACTACTGGAAACAAAGACACAGCTATCTGCAAGGAAAATTCTGCAAGTCCTGGGGTTCATGGCCTCTTGCATTCTACTAATTCCATATGCAAGACTGCATATGAGGAAACTACAATGGTATATAAAAAGCCTATGGTGCCAACATTCCCAGGACCTGGAAACAATGATTCTTATCATTCCTTGTATAAAGACAGTGTTCCTTTGGTGGACAGAGGCCTGCCACCTCAGCAAGGGGCTCCCTTTCAATCTACCCCTGCCGCCCAAACCCTAACAACAAACTATGCATGGGGGGCTCACTTGGCAGGGCAGTGCATTCAGGGTAAATGGAACCTGAGTCAGATGCATCGGCATATCAACCAAAAACAAATGTTAGCTGTACAGAATTCCCTGACAGCCTTCAAGGACCACATCCTTCCAGGACAATTATTGGTAAAGACAGACAACACCACAGTTATGTGGTACATAAACAAGCAAGAAGGAACCCACTCGTACCCTCTCTGCAGACTAGCCATGGCTCTGTGGAACACCGCCTTGAGCTGCCAAGTGCACCTACAAGCTCAATTCCTGCTAGGCAAGCTAAATTCACTGGCAGACGACCTAAGCAGAAATCTCATGGACCCACATGAATGGAAACTGGAACCAAAAATATTCAACCTCTTGAGGAACAAATGAGGGACTCCAGAAATAGACCTATTTGCCTCCCCCCCAGAACTACCAATTGGACAAATTCTGCACAAGGACTCCCCGCAGTCAAGCTTGGAAAGTGGATGCCCTGTCCTTTACCTGGGAAAGCCTCTCTGTTAATGCCTTCCCCACTCTGCCTCTCTTCTCGAAGGTTCTGCTAAAGATCAAACAGGACAAACCAAGGACAATACTGATTGCATCAGACTGGCCACGCCAGCATTGGTACCCCCCTCTTGCGCAGTATGATACTGCTGGAGCCATGGCACCTACCTCAGACACCTTTCCTGCTGTCCCAGCAGGCGGGCCAGATTCTGCACCCTCAGCTTCAAACCCTGAACCTTGCAGCCTGGCTAATCCTTTGAGCTCTCCAATAGCATCCCTCAGTAAGCAGGTGCTAGATATTATTCTGGAAGCAAGGAGGCCTAGCACTAGAAAATCTTATGCTGAAAAGTGGAAAAGATATTGTTCCTGGAGCCAAACTCAGGGGATGGGCACAGCAGTGCCCAGCTTACCTCATATTCTTCAGTACTTAACAGAAATGCTCCACAAGGACCTGTCCTTCTCGTCAGTTAAAATTCACGCCTCTGCCATTTCATCACATTATAATACTGAACCCACCCCTCTTCTCTCACCCCCTGCTAAAGCAGTTCCTCAGATGGGCCATATATTTAAGACCCCCCCCCCCCCAGGCGAGCCCCTACTCCAGCCTGGGACCTTAACTTTGTATTGGAAAAGCTCACTCTCCCGCCATTTGAACCAGCTGCAACTGCACAGTTGACATTTCTTTCTTGGAAAACAGCCTTCCTTCTAGCCATCACTTCAGCAAGAAGAGTGTCTGACTTACAGGCCCTCATGGTAGTGGAGCCCTTCATTGTCTTCCATGCAGACAGGGTTTCCCTCAGGACCAATCCTTTCTTTATGCCCAAGGTTGTGTCTAGTGTGGCCCTAAATCAGTCCATTCATCTGCCTACTTTTTTCCCTGAATCCACAAAACAAAGGTGAACGAATGCTGCACTTTTTGGACGTGCACAGACAACTTAGATTTTATTTGGACAGGACCAAGCCTATCAGAAAATCTGAACAGCTGCTAGTTGGCTTTGCTGCAGTGGCAGAGGGGAAGGCCATTTCAAAGCAAACCATTTCTAAATGGATGATAGCCCATTGCATTCATTTCTGCTATAAGCACCATGGAAAAACTTCCCCACAGGGGATAAGATCACATTCCACCAGTGCTGCATCTACCTCTACAGCCTTTCTCAGAGGAGTCCCTACAAGGGACATCCTAGAAGCTGCTACCTGGAGCTCTGTACATACCTGCACCAAGCATTACCACATGCCTATTTTTTCTAAATCCAGAGCTGGTTTTGCCACTACAGTCTTGCAGGGCTTAATAGCTGGTCCTAATGCTCTCTAAATTCCTCCTCCCTTCCTTACCTTTGGGAATCAACCCAAATGTAATGACTGCCACAGTGAAACACGAAGAACATAGTACAGTTGTGTACACTTACCATAAATGTAGATGTTCGTTTGTATTCACTGTTGCAGTCCTGGTTATCCTCCCTCCAGCCCCCTTGGCTTTACCTGCTTTCTTATTTGGTGCATTTAAGCTTTCTGGTGTATTTGCTTTTTGTTGGAGGTGTAACCTAACATATAATTGCTTCCCATTTTAGGGGCACCTGACATCTGGGGCAAGAAAAACTGATTTAATGGTGTTGGCTGCATGATGTTCTTCATTCCACATTGCTGCAGTCCTAACCATTGGGTAGTCCGCTGTCCAGTCGGCCCGAATACCAAAGTATATGGCTGACGTCGGTCAGGGCGCATTAGACTGACGTCAGTACGTCAGGGTACTAATGCGCATGACCGACGTCATATCCTCAGTCTTTTTTGCCGCATGGTCCGATGCAGAAGCAGTTTTGCGAGTGCAGGTTGGCGTTCTGAAATTTTCTGAAGTCGGAGTTTCAGACCGAATCAAAGTTGGCTAAGTACCCGTAGAACATTTTGGTTTTTCTTGCCTCAGTATTTAACCGGATGTCAGAAAAAGTGAATAACTGTATTTCTTGTGGGAAACAGATACCTCATAGGGATTACCATACTTTGTGTATACCTTGTTTAGGGCCTGAGCACGACGTTGTTGGATGCCGCTCTTGTGCTAGATTTAACAAACGCACTATTAAGAGAAGGTTAGACTGTGCCAGGTTAGTGTTTGGGAAGCGTTGTAATTATAAAATGCCGCCGGATGCTCCGACGCCGCTTCAAAAGCGCAAGGACAAAACAGCGAAGCCTAGGGTTGATGAACCGGCAGTCCCGGACGTCGGTTCTTTAGAAGGCTCAGTGGAGCCAGAGGTTTTGCCAGGAGTTTCTTTAGAGTCTCAGGCAGAGACTTTACTGTTACAGGATGTGCCTTCTCAGGAGGTAGGCCAGGCTGAGGGGGCTTCTCAGGTAACTGTTCTTCCTTCTCTTCCCAAGGTAGTTAGGGCCTCTCCTTCTGTTTCCAAAACTTCTTTGAGAGGTAGACCAAGTTTAGCTTCAGTGGGGGCTTCTCCTAGCACTTCAGGTTCTGTGCCTAAGAAACATATGCTTAAAATGGCAGAAGATTTGATTACTATGATTAGAGGTTCTATGCCCCCTCCTGATAAGAGGCCTAGGGTGGAACCTGAGTTTGAGAGTTTTGAACAGTGTTCAGAGGCTTCTGAGTCTTCTGCGGAAGACTTGCAGGAGTATCCTCCTTATTCTGATTCGGATGTGGATGATTCCACTCCTACAGCTTCTCCTCCTGAGGATTTCTCATTTTCAGAGACCCTACATTCCATGAGGGAGCACTTTAAATGGGAAGGCCAAGATTACTCTGATTCCAGGAAAAGGCTTAGGGAATTCTTGTTTTTACCCCAGCATAGGCCTTTAGCTATACCTCCTGTGTTGAATGTGGTGGAAGATGTTTTTGCAGAGGCTTCCCTGAACCCTGATTCTTTGCCTCCTGCTCCTGTTAAACCTGATAGGTACTATAGGGTGCCTGAAGCTTATAAGTATCTCTTTAAGAGTCCTAGGGCAGACCCGGAAACTGTTTCTCAGGGACCTAAAGGTGTTAAGGCCTCTGTTGTTAAAAACCCTGTTCCCACTGATAAAGAGGCAAGGGCTTTGGATAGATGGGGAAAGAAAGTGTATACTTCTTCCACTTTAGCCATGAGGGCGTTGAATTGTCAGTTTCACATGCTAAAATATCAAAATTATCTCCTTTCACAATTGAAATCTAAGGTGGATGCTTTGGCTGAAGGTATTGAGTGTAAAGAGTTGCTGGATTTAGTTCATGTGTCTGAACAAGTGGGTAAGCATTCTTTGCAATGTGGTTTTGATGCTGTACAGGCCTCCTCGAGGGTGGCTGCCACTAGTTCTGTTCTTCGCAGGCATGCCTGGTTGAGGGATCAGAATTTAGCTGAGCATGTTAAGACGAGGATTTTGGATGCTCCTTTACAGTCTGATGTGTTGTTTGGTTCGCCTGTGGAAGCAGTTTTAAAGAAAATGGAGGACAAAGCTAAGTCTATGCAAACTGTTAAAGATTTTTGCAGGTGCAGCCACCAAGTTTAGTAGAAATTGGCCTACTAAGGGATGGACATATCCTGCTTATGATTCCCAGTCTAGGGGTAGGTCTAGACGTGGTAGGGGCAGAGCTCAAGGTTCTTTTAGGCCTAGAACAGGGAGTTCACCTGCTCAGACTTCTGGTGAGGGCAGGGGTCAGTCCTTTCGTAAACAGACCCAATGACCTGCCTTTTCAGCTGCCAGTAGATTCTCGCCTGGCAGCTCCTTTGGGAGGAAGACTGTCTCTTTTCAAAGAAAATTGGGATTTAATTACTCAAGACAGATGGGTGTTGGATATCATTCACCACGGTTACAGGTTTTATTTCCATACATTGCCCCCTTTCAAAGGCATGCCAGACGTTCCTCCTCCACAAAGGCAAGAGGCTCACAAGCAAATTTCTCTGTTACTCCAAATAGGGGCCATTCAGCCAGTCCCTGTATCAGAAAGGGGCCTAGGATTTTATTCTCGCCTGTTCCTAGTACCAAAAAAGGGGAACACGTGGAGACCAATTTTGGATTTATCTATCCTCAACACTTATCTGGACATTCCCAAGTTCAAGATGTTGACGTTACAACAGCTTTTACCTCTGCTGGGCAAAGATCACTGGATGGTAACTTTAGATCTCAAGGAAGCTTACCTTCATGTGCCTATAAGACTAAGTTGCAGGAAGTATCTGCTTTTCGAGCTGGAAATTCTCATTATCAGTTCTCTGCATTGCCCTTTGGCTTATCTACTGCCCAGAGTATTCACAAAGGTTCTGGCTCCAGTGATAGCTTACTTCAGGCTAAAAGGAATTCAAATCTATCCTTACTTGGACGACTGCCTGATTCTGGCTCACGAAAAGGAAGACCTTCTACAGCATCTGGAATATGTTATAGCAGTGCTAAGATGCCTAGGGTATTCTGTGAACGAAATAAAGTCCAGTCTAGTACCCTCTCAAGACATGTGCTTTCTGGGTGTGAGACTGAATACAGCAGCCCAGATGGCCTTTTAACCCCGGACAAACAAAAGAGTCTATCCCTTTACTTCCATCAACTATCTCATCAGTCCGTGCTGACTGCAAGGACAGTCCTTCAAGCATTAGGGTTCATGGCATCTTGTATTCTGGTGCTTCCCAATGCCAAACTGCATATGAGGAAGCTGCAATGGTATCTCAAAAATGTATGGACACAGCACTGCCAGGATTTGGACACTGTCATTCAAATAATACCTTGCCTTCAAAAGGAATTTTTGTGGTGGGCTCAGGAATGTCACCTAAACAAGGGACTCTCTGTGACCCCGCCAGAGGCGAGTCAGATTTTAACGACAGATGCCTCGGACATTGCTTGGGGAGCTCATCTAAATGGAAAGTGGATACAAGACAAGTGGCCTGCCAGACTACAGCATCTACATATCAACATGAAGGAGATGTTAGCAGTCCAGTTTGCATTAATGGCTTTCAAGGAGTTACTTCTTCCAGGGCAGGTGTTGATTCTAACAGACAACACAACTGTCATGTGGTACATCAACAAACAAGGGGGAACACACTCTTATCCATTGTGCAGGCAAGCAATGATTTTATGGGAGACTGCGCTCAGCTTGCAACTAACTCTTCAGGCAAGGTTTCTGCCGGGAGCACAGAACTCCTTAGCAGATGTGTTAAGCAGACAAATCATGGATCCCCACGAGTGGAAACTGGATCTTCATGTATTTCAAAAGTTGACAGTGTCCTGGGGAACTCCAGACATAGATCTGTTCGCTTCTCCTCTAAACCACCAGCTGCCAAAGTTTTGCACAAAGAGGTTTCATCACACAGCTTGGGAAGTGGATGCTCTTTCTTTCAGTTGGAAAAATCTCCATGTGTATGCGTTTCCACCTCTGCCTCTTCTTCCAAAGGTGCTTCTAAAGGTCAGACAAGACAAGCCAAGGATGATTTTAATAGCTCCAGATTGGCCTCGGCAGCACTGGTACCCATTACTGAGGAGTCTGGTAAAGACGCCTCCATGGCCTTTACCCTTGATTCCACATCTGTTGTCTCAGAAGGACGGTCGTCTGCTCAATGTCAAGCTTCACTCTCTTCATTTAACAGCCTGGCATATTCTGTTTTGAAGGACAGCAGGTCTCAGCTTCCTCAACAAGTTTTAAATGTGATTATGGAAGCCAGAAGACCTAGTACAAGGAAGGTGTACGCAGAAAAATGGAAGAGATTTTTATTTTGGAGTGCAGGAAAGAATTTGCAGATTTCTGAGCCTAATTTGAGTGTGGCTCTTCAATATCTTACTGAGTTATTGGACAAAGGTTTGTCCTTCTCTTCCATTAAGATTCATGCTGCAGCAATTTCAGCTCACTATGATTGTGACCCACCATTGTTTTCGCATCCTTTGTTCAAGCAGTTTCTTAGAGGGGCAAAGAATATAAGACCCCCACGTAGAGCTCCTACTCCTGCTTGGGATCTCAATTTTGTGTTGGAGAAACTTACTCTACAACCTTTTGAGCCTGCGGCTACTGCTGAATTGAAATACTTGTCATGGAAGACTGCTTTTTTGTTGGCTATTACTTCTGCAAGAAGGGTTTCTGAGTTGCAGGCCCTTATGGCAGTAGAGCCCTTTTTGATTTTCCATAAGGATAGGGTATCATTACGTACTAATCCTTCCTTTATGCCTAAGGTGGTTTCTAGTGTGGCTTTAAACCAAACTATTCATTTGCCTACTTTCTATGCAGATCCCCAAAATAAGGGGGAAAAGATTTTGCACACTTTAGATGTACATAGGCAGTTGCGTTATTATTTAAGCAGGACTAAGGATTTCAGGCAGTCTCAGCAGTTGTTTGTTTCTTTTGCTTTGAGTTCTCAGGGCAAGCCTGTGTCTAAGCAAACTGTTTCTAAGTGGATTGGGTTTTGCATTTCATTTTGTTATTCCCATCATGGCAAGGAGATTCCAGCTGGGATTAGGCCTCATTCCACTAGGGCTACTGCCACTTCAACAGCATTCCTAAGGGGGGTGGCAACTAAGGATATTTTGGAGGCAGCTACTTGGAGTTCAGTGCATACTTTCTCTAAGCATTACCATCTTCCTCTCTACTCTAAGTCTAGGGCTGGTTTTGCCACAGCTATTTTGCAAGGCATGTTGACAGCTCCTGCTTCCTTATGATTTGCCAGCCGCCCTTAACTCTGCTTTGGGATTCTACCCAATGGTTAGGACTGCAGCAATGTGGAATGAAGAACATAGTACAGTTTTGTACCTACCATAAATGTAGATGTTCGAGGATCCACATTGCTGCAGTCCAATTTACCCTCCCTCCTTCCCCTCTGTGTTTAGGGGTGGTGGTGTGGGTTGGGATATACTCTTGTACATTTGTATGTATTGTATATATGTTTGGTGCAGGGTTTTTTGGTGTTTTGGTTTGGGCTTTGTCTTTTTAGGGTCTTCTGACATCTGGGGCAAGAAAAGACTGAGGATATGACGTCGGTCATGCGCATTAGTACCCTGACGTACTGACGTCAGTCTAATGCGCCCTGACCGACGTCAGCCATATACTTTGGTATTCGGGCCGACTGGACAGCGGACTACCCAATGGTTAGGACTGCAGCAATGTGGATCCTCGAACATCTACATTTATGGTAGGTACAAAACTGTACTTTTTATACTCCTGACGACCTGCTGTCATGGAAGAAGAGACCGCATCCGACGCAGGAATCCAAGACTTTGATGTTCAGGCTGGCTGAGGGCTACCTGCAGGCAGATAACCCAAATGTAATGACTGCAACAGTTAATACACTTGAACATCTACATTTATGGCAAGTGTACACAACTGTACTTTCTCCACACTTTTGGTGTCGTACCTGTTTGTTCTCAGTTTGTAATTCTTATTAGGTCGATAGGATTTTTAGGTGTGATAGGTGCAAGTTTATATTAATATGTCCTTGGTTTTAAGTAGGTCGTTATTTACTGATGTCCTTCTATTCATCTGTTGCAGTATTCCTTGCATAAGGGAGTTGTCTGCCAAGGTGGCAACCTGAAGTCAGCCAGTATACCAAAGTTTTTTACTACCTTGGGTGCACGGTATGTCTGATATAAGCCACCAGCAGACGTTAGCCATAAAAGAGATGTACGTGTGAACCACCCTCAGAACTTCTTTGCCGCCAATTAGATCGCCCATCCCGGACATTGCACTCCTGTCAAAATCACAGATTTCTAAGTGTTTTTTTTTTCCTTTTTGCTAACTTATTCTTTACTGAGGTTAATGTCATCCAAGAAGAAGGGGAAGTCTGACTGTGAAAGACTGATTTCACATAAGGATACTCATACCCAGTGCCTTTTTTTGCCAAGGCCCCTCAGCATGACCACAAAAACTGCTCCATCTGCTAGTCTTTCATACCAAAGACCCTCCTTAGTCAGTTGACCTCCCTTGCAATCTACCTTGAAAACCAGTGTCTTAAGTTTTTGGTGAAAAGCACAATGGATCCCTCCTTGGACCCTGTGGCCGAGCCTGCTAAACTCAAGTCTAAAAAACATATTCCCGAAACTGAAGCTGCACCTTCAGAGTCAGCTGTCTCTCCCGAAGCACTTAAGAGCTTAGAAACAAGTGCCGATTAAGATCTGGACCCACAGGCCAAGCTTGTTTCGCAAGCTGCCTTGGCTCCAGACGTTTGAAAATCCAGAGAGGCTTCTCAGACATCAGTGTCCAACATCCAGGGGGATCCCAGGCTGATTGCGTCTGAGGGTACTAGGGGAGTTACCCAGATGATCTGATATTGTTGAATGTAGGCCTACGTCTGGTCCTTCTCCTTTGCACCACATGGATACCCCTGCAAAGAAGAAACAAAAAAAAAAAAAACAAGCCTGCCCCCTCCCACCCCACCCTCCAGACCCACAGAAGGAATGGCTAAACTTCTTTCAAGGCCTTTATGGCACTTAGGCCTCCATCAGGTCACCGTACATCCCCATCCAACCTGGCTTACCTCCCGTCTGAAAAGACCTAGGCCTCAGCCCACTTCAGAGGAAGATTCCTCTTCTGAAGAGGATGACCCTTTGGATTACTCTTCACAAATCCCCTCTCCTCTGGACTATGTCTCCCCAGAAGAGGATTCCACTGGAACAGAATCCCCCCTGGAAGAGATTTCTTTTGAGGAGACTAGACTGTGTGACCACTTCAAAAGGGACATTACAGTTATGTCTAACATCCAGAAATCTATGACCTCCTCCAAATACAGTCCCCTAGTCCTTCAGCTGTTCTTCCTGTTGTACCAGCTTTTTTGCTTTTGTATCCACCTCCCTCATCCAGATTCTCAACCTCCAGCCCTTTCCATTAATTCCAAACGTCCTGTTGAAACTCCAACAGGAAAATCCAGAAATCTTGCTGGTGACTCCCTGTTGCCCAAGACAGCATTGGTTCCCCCTTCTCTTTCAACTAGCCACGGGCAATCACCACAAGTTGCCCCACAAACTGGACCTACTAACACAGAACAAGGGCTCACTCCTCCACCTACACTTGCAAACCCTCCAACTGACCCTGTGGGTAATAGAACCCTGATTCCGTTCAGACACCTCTACTGGCAAAGGATCCTTCATTCATTGTGGGCAGGTTGCAGTCCCCTTTTTGCTGCATAATGTCAGTGGAATTTTCTCACTCATTCATTTCTCCCTCATGAGGAGTAATCCTCATTACTCTGTTCTGGCTCCAGGAAGTCTGGTTCCCTTTTTATTTAGCCTTACCTGCTTCACCCTCCCCGGGTGCTGGGTCCAGCTCTGGATCTAATTTCATGTTCTTTACAATTAGCCCTTTGAACCTTTACTCCCCCAAACTAACCTCTGGTTTCTCCATTTCCAGTGATAATCAGGAATCCCATCTCTCAGAGAGTTGAATCGTATCCTTTCATCATACCAGAAACTTTTTCAACACCCTTGATTGCCATTCTGGACTTCATAGCTGGTCTTTTTTTTTTTTTTTTTTTTTTTTTTTTGAAGGGTAACTTTTTTGCTACATCCTCCTGTTTAGGACCTAGTCCCTTCTTATGATCTTCCAGTGGTGCTGCAAGCCCTTCCCAGATCCCCTTTTAAACCCTTAGCCATGGAAAACTCCCTCTTTGGTGGCTTTTACTTCATCCAGGAGAGTGTCTGAGCTCTAAGCAGCTATTCTCTATACCGCCTTACCTGAGTTTTCATAAGGATGGGGTTACCTTGAGGAAGAACCCTTCCTTTCTACCTAAGGTCACTTCGGAGTCTACTTTGAACCAGCTCATTCACTTGCTAGTGCAATTTCCACATTTCAGAAGCAAGGGGAGAATATTTGCTTAATTCTTTGGATGTACATAGACAATTCAGATTCTGTTTGGAGATAATCAAATGTTTTGAAAATCTGACCAACTTTTTCTGTCTTTTTCAAAGTCATGACTGGGTAACCCTGTTTTCTGTGCGACTCTCTCCAGGTGGTTTTCCAAGATGTCCTTCAAGGATGCATCTGCAGTCCTAACAAATGGGTTGTCCTGGCCTCAGGCAGCCCTTCGGTCGGCCGGATTCCAAAGTCTGGGTCTGGCCTCGGCTGATGTCGCACTTCACCCAACGTCATAGCTGCAGTTCAGCAGGTATAAAGGCATCAGCCGACGCCATTTTCCTCAGTCTTTCTTGCCACGTGGCGCCCGAAGCAGAAGCTGTTCGCAAGTGCCGGTCGGTCAGAACCAGAGATTGCTACTACCGAAGACTTCTAAAAAGCTAAGTACCCCGTTGGGGACTCTCTCTTGCCTCAGCCGATGTCAGAAAAAGTGAATAACTGTTTAACTTGTGGGAAACAAATACCTCATAAAGATTTCTACTCTTACTGCCTACCTTGTTTAGGCCCAGACCACGACGTAGCAGCTTGTCTAGCCTGTGCTTCCTTCAACCGACGAACACTTAGACGTCGGTCGGAGTTTGCAGAGGAGTTTTTCGGCTCCGCTTTTGCTTATATCATGCCGTCGGAGACTCCGACTTCACATTTAGCTAAAAAGCGTAAGGAAAAGGACCGACACTCGCGGTCCGCGGTTTCGGCGGAAACCACGGTTAAGCCAACCGCGAGTGTCTCGGTTTCGGCTGAAGCCGAGTCCGCGGTTCTTCCTTCGGCCGAAAACATGCCTCCTTCTACCGAGGCCTCTTCTAGCATGGCTGAATCTGCTACGGAAAATCCACCTGCTCTTACAGTTACTCAGGATTTATCAGATACTATCCCCTTAGATGTATCTACTCCTGCACGTGGAGCTGCTAGGCCCCCTGCATCCATGTCAATTAAGGCTTTTGCCAGGGCTAAAGCAGCCAAATCTTCTAAGGCCGTGCCTGCTAAAGCCCCCTCTCACAGGCCTAGCTCCAGTACTCAAATGCTTAGTCTAGCAGAGGATCTCATTTCTTTGATCAGGGGAACCCAGTCTCACCCTGACAGGGCCTCTCACCCACCTCCAGAGAAGAGGCTTAGAGCAGAGCCCCCTGAGCCAGGTTCTTCAGATTATTCCTCTGATGATTCAGAAAATACAAATCCTCCAGAGGGCCCTTATTCTCTATATGAGGACTCTGATGCAGAGGATTCCATACCTTCTGCCTCTCCTCCTGAGGAATTTTCTTTTGGGGAAACCTTGCATGCTATGAGGGAACAATTTCAATGGCAGGGCCAGGATTTTTCAGACTCTAGGAAAAGGCTTAGGGCCTTTTTACATTTACCACAGCATAGGCCTTTAGCTATTCCTCCAGTACTTACAGTTGTGGATGATGCATTTAATGATGCTTGTACTGCCCCTGACTCACTGCCTCCGGCCCCTGCTAAGCCCGACAGATACTACAGGGTTCCGGACACACATTATCATTTGTATAAGGCTCCTATTGCAGATCCTGAAACTATTTCACAGGGCCCCAAAGCTGTAGCAGCTGCCTCTGCTAAAAAAACCCTCCCCTCTGAAAGAGAATCTAGGGCATTGGAGAGATGGGGTAAAAAAGTTTATACTTCTGATACTCTTTCGGCTAGGGCCTTAAACTGTCAATTCCACATGATTCAGTATCAGGAATTTCTGTTAGATCAGCTCACTAAAAAACTGTCCTCGCCTGAACCTTTAGACCGCAAGTCCCTTCAGGATTTGGTGCATAACACTCAGCAGGTCAGTAATCATTCCTTAAAATGCGGCTATGATGCACTGGAGGCTTCCTTTAGATCAGCTATGACTGGTACAGTGATCAGAAGGCATGCATGGTTAAAAGAGCAATCCTTACCAGACCATGTAAAGTCAAAGCTACTAGATGCTCCCATGGAAAAGCACAGTTTGTTTGGTTCCCCTGCACAGCAAGTGTTGAAGAAGGTGGAAGAAAAAGCTAAATCTGTCCAGACAGTCAAGGATTTCTTACAGGTCCAGCCTCCGAGGTTTAGTAGGAACTGGCCTTCCAGGAATTGGTCCTTTCCAGACACCACCAGAGCACAGAGAGGCAGAAATAGACGCCCTAGAGGCAGAGGTCAATCCAGAGGTGCCTACAGGGACGCCAGTGGCAGCCTAACAGCCAGAGAACTACTGCCACAGATCCAGCCACTACCACTTCCACAGGACAATCACAGTGACTTGGCTCTGAAACCGCCTACCAGGGAACAACTGGCAGCACCCTTAGGCGGAAAGCTAGCCTTATTTTCAGTAAATTGGCATTACATTACAGGAGACAAATGGATTTTACAGACAATAGACAAAGGCTACAGGTTTCACTTCCATACTCTTCCAAGGAAGAGAGGAATGCCAAACCTACCTCCAAACCAAAGGACAAACGCTCTACAACAAATAGACCACTTACTAAGGATGAGAGCTATAGAAAAGGTACCTATGGAACAAGGACAAGGATTTTATTCAAGACTTTTCCTAGTACCAAGAAAGGAAAACCAATGGAGACCTATCCTCGACCTGTCCGCTCTAAACACATATCTCATTGTTCCAAAATTCAAAATGCTGACCCTACAGCAACTTCTTCCCATGCTGGGCAAGGAGTCTTGGCTGGTGACTCTGGATCTCAAGGAGGCATACCTGCACGTCCCCATACGACCAAATTGCAGAAGATACCTCAGATTTCTTGCAGGATCAGAGCATTATCAATTCTCAGCATTGCCTTTTGGCTTATCTACTGTGCCCAGAGTATTCACGAAATGCCTGGCATCAGTAATTGCTCATTGCAGGCTTCAGGGAATTCAAATTTATCCATACCTGGACGACTGCCTGTTACAAGCGGACAGCAAAGACAAATTAACAAAAGATTTGAAAATGGTTATTCACCTGCTGCAAGCCCTGGGATACACAGTCAACACAAAAAAGACAAGGCTGATACCATCCCAAAGGATAACCTTCCTGGGTGCAGAACTGGACACATCAAACCAGATGGCATTCCTCACAGCAGAAAAACAGAAGCAGCTACCACTCTATTTCATGGCATTAACAACGCAGAACCAGCTTACAGCAAGGAAAATACTGCAAGCCCTGGGTTACATGGCATCCTGCATAATATTAATTCCACATGCCAGACTACATATGAGGAAGTTACAATGGTACCTGAGGAATTTATGGTCTCAGCACAAGCACAGCCTAGAAACCCAAATTCCAATGATTCCATGCCTGAAGCAAGAATTCCAGTGGTGGGCCCAGGCCTGTCAATTGAACAAAGGACTGCCCTTCCACAGGCCTCACCCAAGCCAGACTATCACCACGGACGCCTCAGACCTCGGTTGGGGGGCACACATGGTGGACAAGTGCATACAAGGCTTATGGACTCAAGACCAGATGAACCTACACATAAATCAAAAAGAGATGTTGGCAGTAAAACAGGCAATTCAGACATTCAGACCATTTCTTCAACAGGGTCATTTGCTGATAAGGACGGACAACACCACAGTTATGTGGTATATCAACAAACAGGGAGGCACACATTCATATCCTCTTTGCCGGATGGCAATGGACCTCTGGAATGTGGCCCTGAGCCTCAACATTCAGCTCCAAGCCATATTTGTGCCAGGAAAAGAAAATATACTAGCAGACATCTTAAGCAGAACCACCACGGATGCGCACAAATGGATTCTGCATCCAGACATATTCAAAACCATCACAAGGAAATGGGGACTG